>NC_083464.1:17385000-17667500 GCF_030014155.1 Tachysurus vachellii | reverse complement strand
GTGTGTACATGTGGTGGGAGAGAGAGTTGAAGCAAAGAGAGAACCGAATGTGGCTGATGATTAATGTATATTTTAATTGATTTCTAACTTGATTACGAACCACTGAATATGCCATAGAGAGTGAATGATTCTTGCTGTAATTGCAGTTCCTTCTATGAAAGGATTCACAACTTATAATGACAATTTTCTTAACAGTTCTACTGTATGTAAGGAAGGAATCCGATGAGGTTTTTGATGCATTAATGCTCAAGTCTCCAACAGTGAAGAGTTTGATCGAGGCTGTAAGTACAAACTTGCACATTACTGCATAAGTAAATAAATGAAGCAGATTGAATTACAGGTTCATTCTTTCTTTCTTTTTTCAGATTTCAGGCAAGTACTCCCTTCCTATTGAGAAGATGGGTAAAATCTTCAAGAAGAATAAGAAAGGGTGAGTAAGAGCTGAACTGTAAAAATGTGGAGCGATTCTCATTCTCATAATCATTACTTGTTAATATATCAATTTGTAGTCAGACTTTTCTTAAGTATTCAGACCCTCCTCACTTTTTTTTCAGTTTTATGTTGCAGCCTGATACTACTATTGTTCACATTCATTTTTTTCTCATTAATCTACACTCAGTACCCAATAATGACAAAGTGAAAACACATTCCTAGAAATGTCAGCAAATGTATAGCTTAATGTGACTGTGACCTGAGCAGTACCTATGCCTCAACTCTATCCAGCATTTCTGAGATGAAGTATAAAGGGCTGTGCTTACATCCAATACACAAAGTACAAGTCATTTATTTCTGCTTTCTGCACCTTTTGTACAATCCATTCAGCACATTGTAAAGTCTATGCTCACGTGTTACTTAGATCTCTGTACTTCATAAACATGCAGTTTTGTATTTATAGATGGTCAAGTGTTGATTATTGTGGGGTTTTTATGTTGTGTTTTCTCTTGTGTAACTCTCAGGATTCTGGTCAACGTGGACGACAACATTATTGAGCACTACTCCAACGAGGATGCGTTTGTACTAAGCATTGAGCCTCAAGCAGAGTGCTTTCAGGTTACACTCACAGAAATCTAATGGCTGCATTAGTAAAACTTGTAGGTGGACTTCCAATGGCTTTCTCAGTAACCAGTTACAGGAAATACAAAGATGGATAAAGCAGAATACCTAACCAGAGAATAATGTAGATTGTCTACAAGTGGGTGGCAGACTGTGATAAACACCTATGTACAGTACTTTCTTTCTCCTAGCCCTTTTACTCTGTTTAAGCTCTCATGAAAGCAAAGAATTATATCGCTCCATTTTATACGTAGTATTGTGTGTTCTGGAAATAACTAGCCTAACAGGTTCTTTTAAATAGCTTTCAGTATTCTGCTTTTTAATCCAGGCTCAGGAAACAACTCACACATTTTTTCCAGCCTGCTTAGGAAGTCTAGGAACTAATATTATACATTTTAACCTGGAATAAACTTTGTTTTATTGTCTCTTCTTTACTATATATAAGAACACATCTGTAGCTTTAGTTAATGTCTTTGCACCTTGTACATATTTATGTTTTTAGCTTGTATGTATATTGCTTTAATTAATGTAATAAACAGTATCATTTTTTCTGCTTTATTTAAGTGGAGAATTGATATGACTTGGTTTATACAAAATTGAAAAATGTATTTTCTTCTCTTTTAATTCACATCACATTCAAGATTCAGCATTCAGAAAGCATCCAGGCATGAACAATTTGGTTAGTTTTTAATGTTTCTAATTTTTAATCACTCACAGTTACTACAGTGGCATACACTCTACATACACAACTTATGGCCAAAAGACTGAAGGCAGAATTTAATATTACAAGTAATTTAGATGACACAGAATCAGTATGTTTGGAATATTTAATTAAAGCCCCTTCCTCACTAATTGTCACAATATTTTGAAGGCCATTGTATTTCTGAAATTAAGGATTGCCTAATACACAAGTAAGTAAACATACAGAAGGAAAAACAAATAAGTGATAGCAAAGTAATGTGTTAGCCTAGAAGAGCTTCAGTATGCATTGATTCTACAAGATTGTTTAGTCTTCAGAAGATATTTCCTGAGTTGGTATTTAGATGGCTGTTAAAATGCTCCAAAATCTCCCTCAGATGTTCAGGTGGCTTGAGGTCTGATGACTGAAGGCCACAGACATTCATTTTATACGTATTAAAACGTTCAGTGAGCCCTTGTACCCTGCAGATGGGGAAATGTTTTGTCACTTCAGGCTGATCAGTCCAAATGACAGGGTCCCTTGCTCTTAGAGAATGAGAGCCTTCATAACACAACAAAGACAAGAGTATTTCCTATGTCACTCATCTGTGTGAGTATTCTATTACCCTGTGGTTGTTTGTTATTGTCAAACAGCGACACTGTGTGGTGTAAATGAGAAATAGATACTGACTGTGCCCAAAAGCTGCCCCTTCTTTGAAATGTACATTCACTTCAAAGAGTTTGTTTGTTTTCTTCCAAAGAAAAAGACAATTTTCCTCTTCTTAACCATGCTTTAGGGTGTGTGTATAGGACATTGCTGTAGAACCCATAATCTCCAACTCAAACCTAGTTTTCTGACACTAGGTATCTGTTATTGTACTAAAATTCACAGACAAGCCTCAGATTTAATGACTACTTCAATACTTTCATGGGCTCCAAAGGCAAGCAATGCAGCCATGTCACAATATGGAACCTCCAACGTATTTAAGTTTAGGTGCGGTGTTCTTATCTGAACAAGATACATTTTACTATTTTTAAACAAATCATTGACTGGCATTATTAATTAGTTGTATTTTAGATTCATCAGTCATAAAAACATTGTGGCATTTCTTGGTATGTTTGGGCAAAGATCAGACATGCCTTTCTAAGTTGTCTTTCAACAGCAGGGCCCTCCTTGGTATTCCCCCATTAAATCATTCTTGGATTAGTATGCAGCACATACTGAGTTGAAACCATCACACCAGTTCTCTCCGGGTCATCATTATGCTCTTTGGATGTAATGTAAGGTATATTTTAACAGTTTTTGGCAGCTTCTTGGTCATTTGATCATCTCTTACTAGTATGTCCTGGTAGGTTCTTGACAGTTCCATGAGCTGTAAGAATGGCCTTGTACTCTTCTTAATTTTAGTGTTTGGTGATGATCATTTTGACCACCTGGGACAAATCTTTTGTCCTCACCAAGAAACAGGGAGAGAGAATGATTTTTTTTTAAGTTAACTGATCAATGGGCAAAAATAATAATGGTATTGTCAATTTCTGTTTTTTTTTTATACTTTATATAGTTCCTATAACAAAATTAAGTTTGGATCTTAAAATAAAACTTAAAAAAACATACATACATATACATGTTATGTGAAGTAATTAGTGAATGGACAGGTTAGTAAGTGAAAGAGTGAAAGATGTACATCAGTGGTCCTGCCATTACAGTTTTAATGTGTCTGCACTGTATGCAAAAATAATAAATTAAAATGTCAAACTTAAATGACTTTAAAAGTATGGGGCAGAATAAAATACGCCACCAGGAGGAGTCGATACACTCTAAACTATCTATTAAACAAGTATAGGCTGTTTAATTATAAACCTTTTCTATCCCTGATAAGATATATTGTATGTTATTAAAATTTCTAGCTATTGTACAAATATGTAACATGCTTCAGTCAAACAAAATAAAATATTAAATATTCTAACAATATAGGAGTTTATTTTTTTATTTAATTACAGCGGTGACAACCAATCCCACCATCTAAGGTATTATTCATTATTTAGTTGGTTTAGTCATAAGCCTGTTTGACTGAACACTTGAGGTTGATTAAAACTGTTGACTGCTAAACACAAAAGCTTTACGTGAAGTGTTTTCTGCTAAATGTTGGTCTTCATGGTAGTGAGTTATAGGATGTGCTTATTATTTCCCTATCATCTCCTTTCTCAATGTTATTCTAAAAAAAATAAATAAATAAAAAATAAAAATACTACACATTGAAATCTGTTGCGTCTTTTTTTATTTGCGCATTTCTAAGAAAGATGGCTAACTATCGGATAAATCATAGATATCTATGGGCTAAATCTATGGGGCTAAATGAGCAACTTAGCCCATATACCTTAAATTTGGGCAGTCAGTCAATTCACCACTGGAGCACACGGAAGGAAAACAAGCCACCGAAAGGAGCAAAAGGCAGCTAGGGTTGAACAAACGAATCACTACATGGTATATAAACAGAAAAGAAACAATTAGCAAAACTGCTACATGCTAACTGCACATACCCGGACGTGACGCATCCCCGGCTACTGCCAATCAGCTTTTAAATAGGAAGTGCACCATCCTGATAGGTCAATACGACTGTCAATCATTGCCCACCTAATTCCGTTACCTGGGACTGCACCAGCTGTTTACCTTCAGCACAGCTCAGACATTATGAGTTTAAACACAAACAAAATCAGTGACGCTGTTAATCAGAAAACAGATGACGTCACCAAGACCCACTTATCTCCATAGCATCAGATAAACAAATCATTTGATTTTCAGCTTTTTAGCGGTAAGTATCCTCACAATTATTTACTGATATCTCATTTAATAAAACATCATTTAGAAACTGTTAGCCTATTACACAAACTAATAAGGTGACTACTAACAAGACTAGTGTTATATAAATATAAGTTTATTATCGTACTGCTAGGCTTAATCACTACAAAGCGATGCTTTTCTTATGATCCAGATGTAAAACTATTTTGTTAGTTGACCTTTTACTTAAATTTGTTAAGATAAAAAATAAATTAGAAGCTTTTTAAAACATGATCCTGTCTTTATACCAGAAGTGTTATCTAAATAAACCTAGAGGAGAAAGTAGACTAGTCGTGTTGGAGGAAATATTCAGTCTGTAGTTCAGTGTTTATTTGTTGCTTATGTCTGTCACTAAAAGGTGTTTTTGATTTATTTTTTTTTTTTAAGATTATTGCAGAAAAATGAACAGCGTTACTTCAAAAATGGCGTCACTCAACGTTAGGGATCTTCATCCTAATGTGACTGAGTCTCCATCTGCTGTTCCTGCTCCAGCCCGAAAGCCCCTGACCATCTATATGTTGGAGTCGGCTGATCTGGATGAACAGATCAGGATGCTGCGTGAGTCTCACAGTCATATAGAAACTTACACACAAATACAGCTCAAATACACTTGTACACAACACCTTCCTAGCATGAGAAGTGTTTCCTTAAATAAACAGTGTGTACAGTATACAGTCTACTCTTCACTCCTCTTGCTTTTGGAATATGGAGCTAAACCAAACAAAAACAAACAAAAGACAAAGCAGCATCTCTCTATCTCACTCATCTCTCTCTCTGTCTGTCTCTCTGCAGATGAGTACATGTTGCCCCTTGTGCAGGAAATACAACCAACTCGGGCCAAAGTCATCACCAATCTAGTTATTCAGGGAGAGAACAACTTTGACCTGCTTAATTTGATTAGGAAACCCAACCTCCTGCGTGCCCAGGTTTACACACACACACACACACACACACACACACACACACAGAGGGCTTACTTTTTCGTTTTCTGTTTTAGTATATTTTAGTAAATTGTCTACATGTCTAGCAATATATAAATTGTGCCCTGTCTGATTCATAAGCTTTACTTGTGTGGAAACAAAGCCACACCAACTAATGTCTTATTTATAGATAAAATTGGATGGTTGAGTCAGGAAGGGCATCACACATAAAACCTGTGCAAAATCATAGCATGCGGATCGGATGATCTGCTGTGGCGACCCAAAACGGAGCAGTCGAAAGACAACAACAACTTGCTTATTCAATCATCATACACAAATCAAATAGATGAAACACTGTAATTAATGTCATATTAATATGTGTGTGCAGGTCGAGCAGATTGCTGCTGTGCTTCAGGCAAGGGAAGCTGGCCAGGACGTGGTGAGTACTCTGATGCACGCAATAATTCTTATACAAATGCTACACAGTTTTAATCTGCACTCATTACACACACTGTGTAATTTATAGTTAAATATACAGTAAGCTCCCTAGGTGGGTAGAATGGTTGGCCGGAAAAGAAACATGTCCCGTTTGATACACAGTATAAGGACTAGCTCTCTTCTGTTTGATGGAGAGCTCTTGAGAACACTCGCTAGGGCAAAATGAACACCAGATATTTCTTCAATATGCTCAACAGAATCTGCTGAATAGAATACGTGCAGAATGACAATAATTTTGGAATATCATAATAATTATTAAGACCAGAGCAATAATAGTATAATGTTGTTATAATATCAGAATCTCTCATTGAAATTTGGTTATTATCATTATATATAAAAGAAACATAACAATATAATAATCAGTGCATCTCTACTTTTCTTGTTTCAGCGTTTTCCTGCGCCCAAGAAAAATAAGAGGAGGCGAAAGAAGAAGAATGTCCAATAAATTCAATACGCCAATAAATTCTATATTTTATAAATGTTTTAACAAAATTAAAACCTCGTTCCTGAACAATGTTTGTTTATTTATTTATTTATTTATTTATAGAATTTTGTCGATGGAAATCCTCGTTGTTTCTGTAGTAAGTAATCATCTGTACAGCTTACCCGAAATCATTGTAAACTGCTTCTACCTACTTCTGATTTTTGTGATGACATTAACAACCGATTTCTAAAACAGCTGACATAATGATGCACATTTACTCCTATAAATATTTGCTACTCCTCATAATAAGGATTATTGTATGTTATTAAATTTTCTAGCTATTGAACAAATATTAAATATTCTAACAAAACATGAGTTTTTTCAACTTAATTACAGTGGTGACAATCAACCCCACCATCAAAGGTATTATTTATTATTTGGTTGGTATAGTCATAAGCCTGTTTGACTGAACACTTGAATTTATGTGACATCACCAAGAACCACTTATCTCCATAGCATCATCTCATTTTCAGCTTTCTAGCGGTAAAAATCCTCACAATTATTTACGGATATCTCGTTTAAAAAACATTTAGAAACTGTTAGCCTATTACACAAACTAATAAGGTGACTACTAACAAGACTAGTGTTATATAAATATAAGTTTATTATCGTACTGCTAGGCTTAATCGCTACAAGGCGATGCTTTTCTTATGCTCAAAATAAAAAAAGTATTTTGTTAGTCAAACTTTTACTTAAATTTGTTAAGATGAAAAATTCTTTTAGTAGCTTTTTAAAACATGATCCTGTCTTTATACCAGAATTGTTATCTAAAGAAACCTTGAGGAGAAAGAAGACTAGTCGTGTTGGGTGACATATTCAGTCTGCATTTCAGTGTTTTGTTGCTGCTTTTGTCTGTCACTGGTAGCTGTATTTTATTTTTTTATATTCTCGACGAAAAATGAACAGCGTTACTTTCCAAATGGCATCACTCTACATTGACGATCTTCATCCTAATGTCACTGAATATATGCTACTGAAGACGTTTGGCTCTGTTGGACAAGTTCACTAAATCCGCCTCTCCATGTGTGGCACATGGACACTGATATTTACACTTCCTCTGTGTTGGATTATATCAACTCCACCATTGACAGTGTTACAACCCAGAAACAGATCACCGTGTACCCAAATCAGAAGCTTTGGATGAATAAGGATGTACTGCAGGCCCAAGCACTGCTATAATTTAAGGGTAGAGAAGCACTTCTTCAACTCTCACCCTAGACACCTGTGGCAGGGCATCCAGGTCATCAGTGACTATAAGCCAAGCAACTTCCTCTCATCAACTACAGATGTTTCATTCTTGAACAGGCTGAATGACTCTTATGCTCGCTTCAACAGTAACAACAGAGAGACGGACACTAAACCAGACCCTTTGAAACCCTTCAGCCCCTCAGACACACCTCCCCACCGCCGCACGAAACAGGAAATCGCGCTCATTGCCGGGAAAATCATGCCGGGTGAGAAAATCAGCGGCGGTGCAGCACCCCGGACAGCGCAGCTGACCCGTGGAGAAAATCGCGCAGCACCAAGGTCAGCATCGCTGATTCTTTATGCTCTTTGGGTGTAATTTTAACAGTTTTAGTCAGCTTCTTGGTCATTTGATCATGTCTTACTATTATGTCCTGTTAGGTCACAAATATGGAACATGACTCATTCAAACAAAATAAATATTAAATATTTTAACTATATAGAAGTTTATTTTTCCACTTAATTACAGCGGTGACAACCAATCCCACCATCTAAGGTATTATTCATTATTTAGTTGGTTTAGTTATAAGCCTGTTTGACTGGACACTTGAGGTTGATTAAAACAGTTGACTGCTAAACACAAAAGCTTTACGTGAAGTGTTTTCTGCTAAATGTTGGTCTTCATGGTAGTGAGTTATAGGGTTTGCCTATATTTTCCTACCATTTCCTTCCTCAATGTTAATCTAAAAATAAATAAATAAATAAAAAACTTACTACACATTTAAATCGGTTGCTCCTTTTTTTTATTTAATTAAACTCCGTTATATTTGATGCAGTGTGAGTTTTGTCACCTTTCTATCAACACCGGCACTCGCGGTCAAAAAAAAAGGGGCCCAATGGGGATCCTACCGATTAGCCAGACTGGGCCTGGTGCCAGGGGGTAAATCACGAGGATTAGTTTCAGTACTTTCAGGATCAGTTTGGCAGTAACACACCGACAATACACTTCTTCTTCTTCTTTCGGCTTTTCCCTTCAGGGGTCGCCACAGCGAATCATCTCTCTCCACCTAACCCTATCTTCTGCATCCTCAACACTTGCACCCACTAGCTTCAAATCCTCATTAATTACATCCATATACCTCCTCTTTGGCCTTCCTCTTTGCCTCCTGCCTGGCAGCTCCATGTCCAACATTCTCCTACCAATATACTCACTCTCCCTCCTCTGAACATGTCCAAACCATCTTAATCTCGCCTCCCTAACTTTGTCCCCCAAACGTCCAACATGGGCTGTCCCTCTGATGTACTCGTTCCGAATCCTGTCCAATCTTGTCACACCCAAAGAGAACCTCAACATCTTCAGTTCGGCTACCTCAAGCTCTGACTCCTGTCTCTTCTTCAGTGTCACTGTCTCTAAACCATACAGCACGGCCGGTCTCACCACTGTCCTGTACACCTTCCCCTTGATTCTTGCTGATATTTTCCTATCACACAGAACTCCTGACACCTTTCTCCACCCACTCCAACCTGCCTGCACTCGCTTCTTTACTTCTTTCCCACTCTCTCCATTACTCTGGACTGTTGACCCCAAGTACTTAAACTCCTGTACCTTCTTCACCTCTTCACCCTGTAACCTTACTATTCCACTTCCCTCCCTTTCATTCACACACATGTACTCAGTCTTACTACGACTGACTTTCATTCCTCTTCTCTCCAGCGCAAACCTCCACCTCTCCAGGTTTTCCTCCACCTGCTCCCTGCTCTCACTACAGATCACAATGTCATCTGCAAACATCATCGTCCAAGGAGACTCCTGTCTGACCTCCTCTGACAACTGGTCCATCACTATAGCAAACAGGAAGGGGCTCAGAGCCGATCCCTGATGCAGTCCCACCTCCACTGTAAACTCCTCTGTCTGACCTACAGCACACCTCACCACTGTCCTGCTCCTCTCATACATGTCCTGCACCACTCTGACATACTTCTCTGCTACTCCTGACTTCCTCATACAGTACCACAGCTCTTCTCTTGGCACCCTGTCATACGCTTTCTCTAAGTCTACAAACACACAGTGCAACTCCCTCTGACCATCCCTATACTTCTCCATCAACATTCTCAGAGCAAAAATTGCATCTGTTGTGCTCTTTCTCGGCATGAAGCCATACTGCTGCTCACAAATTTCCACCACCTTCCTTAACCTAGCTTCCACTACTCTTTCCCACAACTTCATTGTATGGCTCATCAACTTTATCCCCCTATAGTTGCTGCAACTCTGCACGTCACCCTTATTCTTAAAGATCGGCACTAACACACTCCTTCTCCATTCCTCAGGCATCCTCTCACTTTCTAATACCCTGTTGAACAAACTAGTTAAAAATTCCACTGCTGCCTCTCCTAGACACTTCCAGACCTCTACCGGGATGTCGTCAGGACCAACTGCCTTTCCACTTTTCATCCTCTTCAAGGCCTTCCTGACTTCATCCTTTCTAATCTTATCTACTTCCTGTTCCACAGAGTTCACCCCTTCTACTCTTTTTTCCCTCTGATTTTCCTCATTCATCAGCTCCTCAAAGTATTCCTTCCATCTCCTCTGTACACTCTCCTCACTTGTGAGCACCCTTCCATCTCTATCCTTAATAATTCTAACTTGCTGCACATCCTTCCCATCTCGATCCCTCTGTCTAGCTAACCTGTACAAGTCCTTCTCTCCTTCTCTAGTGTCTAACCTAGTGTACAACTCATCATATGCCTTCTGCTTGGCCTTAGACACCTCCCTCTTCACTCTGCGCTGTAACTCCTTGTATTCCTGTCTATTCTCTTCAGTCCTGTCCATATCCCACTTCTTCTTGGCTAATCTCTTCCTCTGTATACTATCCTGAACTTCCTCATTCCACCACCAAGTCTCCTTATCTTCTTTCCTCCTTCCAGATGACACACCCAGCACCTTTCTCCCTGTCTCCCTGATCACTTCTGCTGTAGTTTCCCAGTCATCCGGCAGCACTACCTGACCACCCAGAGCCTGCCTCAACTTCTGTCTAAATTCCTCACAACATTCCTCCTTTTTCAGCTTCCACCACTTAGTTTTCTTCTCTATCTTTGACCTCTTCCTCTTACAGACCATCAGAGTCATCCTACACACCACCATCCTATGCTGTCTGGCTACACTCTCTCCCACTACCACTTTACAGTCACTAATCTCTTTCAGATTGCCTCTTCTACAAAGGATGTAGTCTACCTGTGTTCTCCTACCTCCACTCTTGTAAGTCACTCTATGTTCCTCCCTCTTCTGAAAATACGTGTTAACCACAGCCATGTCCATCCTCTTAGCAAAGTCTACTACCATCTGTCCTTCAAGGTTCCTTTCCTTAACTCCAAACTTGCCCATCACCTCCTCATCACCTGTGTTCCCCTCACCAACATGTCCATTAAAATCCGCTCCTATCACCACTCTCTCACCCGTGGGAATACTCTCAATCACCTCATCGAATTCACACCAGAATCTCTCTTTCTCCTCTAACTCACAACCTACCTGTGGGGCATAACCACTAACAACATTCAACATCACCCCTTCAATCTCTAACTTCAGACTCATCACCCTGTCTGACACTCTCTTCACCTCCAGAACATTCCTCACAAACTCCTCCTTCAGGACCACACCTACCCCATTTCTCTTACTATCCACACCATAATAAAACAGCTTGAATCCTGCTCCTATACTACGAGCCTTGCTACCCTTCCACTTGGTCTCCTGTACACACAGTATATCCACCTTCCTTCTCTCCATCATATCAGCCAGCTCTCTACCTTTCCCTGTCATAGTACCAACATTCAGAGTCCCTATTCTCAGTCCTACACTCTTACCTTCCCTCTTCTCTCTCTGTCTGTGCACTCTCCTCCCTCCTCTACTCCTTCGACCAACAGTAGCCCAATTTCCACCGGCGCCCTGTAGGTCAACGGCGCCGATGGCGGTCGTTGTTAACCCGGGCCTCGACCGATCCGGTATGAAATTCTTACTGACAACTCGCATGGTTAGATTTGGCAATGTTTTATGCCGGATGCCCTTCCTGACGCAACCCTCTCTATTTATCCGGCCTTGGGACCGGCACAGAAGTCACTGGACTGTGACCCCCATGGCTAGATTTGACCCCCATGGCTAGATTTGACCCCCATGGCTAGATTTGACCCCCATGGCTAGATTCACACCGACAATACACACAATTCTAAAATTATTATAACTTCATTATTATTAACAACTTGTCAATGTGATTTAGTCTAGTAAACCAAATGTTTTTGGTTCATACATGATTCAGTTCTTACAAAAATATCCGAATGTGGCGCGAAGTCGCTGAGTTTGAAGATTGCACAAATGCGCAACACCAGGCTAAGGTCCTCAAAGATGAAAAATGATCACTGGGTACTTAAGTTAGCCAAAAGCACAAGTTACAGGTCCCTGTGCACTCAGATCATATGTTCATCTGGCGGAGAACTTCACCTGGTCACTCAACACCTGCTCTATCACCAAGAAAGCCCAGCAGCGTCTCTGCTTCTTACGAAGGCTGAGAAAAGCCCATCTCCCTCCCCCCATCCTGACTACATTCTACGTTCTCTTCCCTCTATCGTGGACATTTACACCACACACTATATCCGAAAAGCCAACAGCATTGTGGATGACCCCACACACCCCTCACTCACACTCTTCACCCTCCTGAACTCTGGAAAAAGGTACAGAAGCATTTGGGCCCTCATGACCAGACTGTGTATCTGTTTCTATCTACAAGCCATCAGACTCCTCAATGACTGAACTGAACTGCACTGAGCACAAAACACACACACACACCAACTGTATGGACTGCAAAGACCTACACTAAATACACGTTCTTCCAATATATATCCATCAAACTGTTTGCATGCTGTTTTGAACACTGTTTTTGCTCTTTGCACATGCTGTCCCACAATTCAGTTGAGTGCTGTTTAGCACAACACAATACCTCATGTAACTGCTGCTATAATACTGTGGTCATTCCAGTATTTCTGCAAACGCAATATTGTATGAACATACAGCATTTACACTGGTCGGCGCTGTTTTTGTATATTGTCTTTTGTGTAATGTCTCGTATTTTTTGTCCTGCACTGTCTTTTGTCTTGCTCTGTGTACACCAGGTTGCACAGATGCGCTTTATGTGGCTAGGACTAACTTACTAAGTCCTTAGCTCTGTCTTTTTTTTATGTAGCACCATGGTCCTGGAGAAACGTTGTCTCATTTCACTTGTACTGTAACAGATATATATGGTTGAAATGACAATAAAAGCTACTTGACTTGACTTGATCAAGTCAGCACACCAAGTGTTACACAACACAAACTGAAGAAACCCACCACCTCAAAAGGGAGAGAAGATCCTTCCACCTGTGAGAGCCTCCAGACACTAAAAATTAAAATCAGCAAATATTAAACATACTGCTTCAATTCAATTCAAGTTTATTTGTATAGCGCTTTTTACAAATTGACATTTTTACATGGCTTCATTCACAAATAAAAAAACATTACACCAAAAGAAGAGTCTTGTATATTACTAGTGCTACACACCATTCTGCTTTTTTGCATAACATGAACAATAACAATATACATACAGAGGATCACAGTGTGTTCAACTGTTATGTTTTACATTCATAATAGCAATCAAAGGAAACAACAGAAAGAAAAGGGGAAAAAATAATAAATAAATAAACAAACAAATAAATAAACAAATAAACAAATAAATAAATAAATAAAAAAGAAAACTATACAGGGGTAAAAAAACTTACAGTGTTCCAAAAAGAAAAGGATTCAAAACTTCTATACATCCGACAAGACACATGTAGTCTCCATGTCTCTGAAAAATTTGAGACTACTTGTCTCGCTGGATAAATCAAATGAATAACCTTATATGTCATTTCTTTAACTTTATTGGTGAGGCAGTATTTACTAGGTAAACTCCAGACCCTTTTTCCATTCAATCTGATTATACATCGAGTTCCAAAAAGGTTTGCATTTAGGCAATAATTTACTTCTACATATTTTTTTATATAAATATTATTACATTTTTTATCTATAGTTTTTACACCATTAATGAGACCACTAGGAATGGCCCCAAATACTACTGCTAACTGCTACATGCTAACTGCACATACCCGGACGTGACGCATCCCCGGCTACTGCCAATCAGCTTTTAAATAGGAAGTGCACCATCCTGATAGGTCAATACGACTGTCAATCATTGCCCACCTAATTCCGTTACCTGGGACTGCACCAGCTGTTTACCTTCAGCACAGCTCAGACATTATGAGTTTAAACACAAACAAAATCAGTGACGCTGTTAATCAGAAAACAGATGACGTCACCAAGACCCACTTATCTCCATAGCATCAGATAAACAAATCATTTGATTTTCAGCTTTTTAGCGGTAAGTATCCTCACAATTATTTACTGATATCTCATTTAATAAAACATCATTTAGAAACTGTTAGCCTATTACACAAACTAATAAGGTGACTACTAACAAGACTAGTGTTATATAAATATAAGTTTATTATCGTACTGCTAGGCTTAATCACTACAAAGCGATGCTTTTCTTATGATCCAGATGTAAAACTATTTTGTTAGTTGACCTTTTACTTAAATTTGTTAAGATAAAAAATAAATTAGAAGCTTTTTAAAACATGATCCTGTCTTTATACCAGAAGTGTTATCTAAATAAACCTAGAGGAGAAAGTAGACTAGTCGTGTTGGAGGAAATATTCAGTCTGTAGTTCAGTGTTTATTTGTTGCTTATGTCTGTCACTAAAAGGTGTTTTTGATTTTTTTTAAGATTATTGCAGAAAAATGAACAGCGTTACTTCAAAAATGGCGTCACTCAACGTTAGGGATCTTCATCCTAATGTGACTGAGTCTCCATCTGCTGTTCCTGCTCCAGCCCGAAAGCCCCTGACCATCTATATGTTGGAGTCGGCTGATCTGGATGAACAGATCAGGATGCTGCGTGAGTCTCACAGTCATATAGAAACTTACACACAAATACAGCTCAAATACACTTGTACACAACACCTTCCTAGCATGAGAAGTGTTTCCTTAAATAAACAGTGTGTACAGTATACAGTCTACTCTTCACTCCTCTTGCTTTTGGAATATGGAGCTAAACCAAACAAAAACAAACAAAAGACAAAGCAGCATCTCTCTATCTCACTCATCTCTCTCTCTCTGTCTGTCTCTCTGCAGATGAGTACATGTTGCCCCTTGTGCAGGAAATACAACCAACTCGGGCCAAAGTCATCACCAATCTAGTTATTCAGGGAGAGAACAACTTTGACCTGCTTAATTTGATTAGGAAACCCAACCTCCTGCGTGCCCAGGTTTACACACACACACACACACACACACACACACACACAGAGGGCTTACTTTTTCGTTTTCTGTTTTAGTATATTTTAGTAAATTGTCTACATGTCTAGCAATATATAAATTGTGCCCTGTCTGATTCATAAGCTTTACTTGTGTGGAAACAAAGCCACACCAACTAATGTCTTATTTATAGATAAAATTGGATGGTTGAGTCAGGAAGGGCATCACACATAAAACCTGTGCAAAATCATAGCATGCGGATCGGATGATCTGCTGTGGCGACCCAAAACGGAGCAGTCGAAAGACAACAACAACTTGCTTATTCAATCATCATACACAAATCAAATAGATGAAACACTGTAATTAATGTCATATTAATATGTGTGTGCAGGTCGAGCAGATTGCTGCTGTGCTTCAGGCAAGGGAAGCTGGCCAGGACGTGGTGAGTACTCTGATGCACGCAATAATTCTTATACAAATGCTACACAGTTTTAATCTGCACTCATTACACACACTGTGTAATTTATAGTTAAATATACAGTAAGCTCCCTAGGTGGGTAGAATGGTTGGCCGGAAAAGAAACATGTCCCGTTTGATACACAGTATAAGGACTAGCTCTCTTCTGTTTGATGGAGAGCTCTTGAGAACACTCGCTAGGGCAAAATGAACACCAGATATTTCTTCAATATGCTCAACAGAATCTGCTGAATAGAATACGTGCAGAATGACAATAATTTTGGAATATCATAATAATTATTAAGACCAGAGCAATAATAGTATAATGTTGTTATAATATCAGAATCTCTCATTGAAATTTGGTTATTATCATTATATATAAAAGAAACATAACAATATAATAATCAGTGCATCTCTACTTTTCTTGTTTCAGCGTTTTCCTGCGCCCAAGAAAAATAAGAGGAGGCGAAAGAAGAAGAATGTCCAATAAATTCAATACGCCAATAAATTCTATATTTTATAAATGTTTTAACAAAATTAAAACCTCGTTCCTGAACAATGTTTGTTTATTTATTTATTTATTTATAGAATTTTGTCGATGGAAATCCTCGTTGTTTCTGTAGTAAGTAATCATCTGTACAGCTTACCCGAAATCATTGTAAACTGCTTCTACCTACTTCTGATTTTTGTGATGACATTAACAACCGATTTCTAAAACAGCTGACATAATGATGCACATTTACTCCTATAAATATTTGCTACTCCTCATAATAAGGATTATTGTATGTTATTAAATTTTCTAGCTATTGAACAAATATTAAATATTCTAACAAAACATGAGTTTTTTCAACTTAATTACAGTGGTGACAATCAACCCCACCATCAAAGGTATTATTTATTATTTGGTTGGTATAGTCATAAGCCTGTTTGACTGAACACTTGAATTTATGTGACATCACCAAGAACCACTTATCTCCATAGCATCATCTCATTTTCAGCTTTCTAGCGGTAAAAATCCTCACAATTATTTACGGATATCTCGTTTAAAAAACATCATTTAGAAACTGTTAGCCTATTACACAAACTAATAAGGTGACTACTAACAAGACTAGTGTTATATAAATATAAGTTTATTATCGTACTGCTAGGCTTAATCGCTACAAGGCGATGCTTTTCTTATGCTCAAAATAAAAAAAGTATTTTGTTAGTCAAACTTTTACTTAAATTTGTTAAGATGAAAAATTCTTTTAGTAGCTTTTTAAAACATGATCCTGTCTTTATACCAGAATTGTTATCTAAAGAAACCTTGAGGAGAAAGAAGACTAGTCGTGTTGGGTGACATATTCAGTCTGCATTTCAGTGTTTTGTTGCTGCTTTTGTCTGTCACTGGTAGCTGTATTTTATTTTTTTATATTCTCGACGAAAAATGAACAGCGTTACTTTCCAAATGGCATCACTCTACATTGACGATCTTCATCCTAATGTCACTGAATATATGCTACTGAAGACGTTTGGCTCTGTTGGACAAGTTCACTAAATCCGCCTCTCCATGTGTGGCACATGGACACTGATATTTACACTTCCTCTGTGTTGGATTATATCAACTCCACCATTGACAGTGTTACAACCCAGAAACAGATCACCGTGTACCCAAATCAGAAGCTTTGGATGAATAAGGATGTACTGCAGGCCCAAGCACTGCTATAATTTAAGGGTAGAGAAGCACTTCTTCAACTCTCACCCTAGACACCTGTGGCAGGGCATCCAGGTCATCAGTGACTATAAGCCAAGCAACTTCCTCTCATCAACTACAGATGTTTCATTCTTGAACAGGCTGAATGACTCTTATGCTCGCTTCAACAGTAACAACAGAGAGACGGACACTAAACCAGACCCTTTGAAACCCTTCAGCCCCTCAGACACACCTCCCCACCGCCGCACGAAACAGGAAATCGCGCTCATTGCCGGGAAAATCATGCCGGGTGAGAAAATCAGCGGCGGTGCAGCACCCCGGACAGCGCAGCTGACCCGTGGAGAAAATCGCGCAGCACCAAGGTCAGCATCGCTGATTCTTTATGCTCTTTGGGTGTAATTTTAACAGTTTTAGTCAGCTTCTTGGTCATTTGATCATGTCTTTGTTGTGTATTCACGTGAAATAAGGAGGCAATACACCGAGTACCAAAACAGGTTTCTTTTACTGAACATTAGCCACATGTGCAACTCCACTTCTTTTCCCATCTGCTACCTTCCTAGCTATCACACACTAGCCCCATCTAGTGTACATCTATTAATTAGCAATGTAATAAGAACACAACATCTCCCCCTTACTTAATTTGTTTTCCTCAGCAATTACAGTAAACATTGTTTAACAGTAAATTTTTTCAGATTAAAGAAAACAGAACAATTTCTTCCAAATGTCTATTGACAACCACATTTAGCATGAATAGTTCCGTGAACCTCCTTTCAGTTTAAACAATGAAACAGTTACAACATTAGAAGGATTCGACCATTTCTGTCCACACAGGCTGCTCAGGTACTTGTTCAGTCTCTTGTCATTTCTAGACTGGATTACTGCAATGCACTGCTGGCAGGTCTACCTATGAACGCAATCCGTCCTCTGCAAATGATCCAAAATGCAGCTGCCCGGCTTGTTTTCAACCTGCCAAAGTTCTCGCATACCACCCCGCTGCTGCGATCCCTCCACTGGCTTCCGGTAGCTGCACGCATCAGATTCAAAACACTGATGCTGGCCTACAAAGCCAAAAATGGACCAGCTCCCTCCTACCTCAAAGCCCTCATCACTCCGCGCTGCACCCTGCACCCTCCGATCTACCAGCACTGCTCGACTGGTTCCACCATCTCTCAGGTTAAGAGGCAAGTATACTACAAGACTCTTCTCTGTACTGGCACCAAGGTGGTGGAACGAACTTCCCCTAGAGGTCCGGACAGCTGAGTCACTGGCTATTTTCAAGCGGCGGTTGAAGACCTACTTATTCAGGAAACACTTCAACTAGCACTTCTTTCATTATCTTTTGCATTTAAAAAAAAAAAAAAAAAAAAAACACACCTTTTGGCACTTTCATTGTAACTTTGAACAAATGTTTTAAACTCATGGTATCTTAAGTATGTAACTTAGTGAGCCAGCATTAATGTATTCAATGTTAGAGATTTAAGCACTTATGTACGTCGCTCTGGATAAGGGCGTCTGCCAAATGCTGTAAATGTAAATGTAAACAACAACTCGTCTAAATTAAACTTCGGTACTATTCCTTTTCACCATCACTTTCTTCTTTTCTACTATGGCAGTTTATGTTACATAGTCCTTCAACCATGCTGGTTTCCTTCTACAACGCCCCTCCAACTTCCAAGTGGTGCAGTAGTGAATTGTTCAGAGTGTTCAGGAACCTGAGCGAAGTCTGTGTTCAGTGGTGCCAGATGAGATATGTCCCAAGTTCGTCCATCACTTAGCTCAAAACTATGTGTCCCCTTCCGTCTAACAACCTGCATGGGGTTGCTAAATTTTGATTTCCCTTTTCTTACATGCACAGGTTTCCTCACCCGTACAAAATCACCTTCCTTGAGTCCCGGAGTCTTTGCTTTGCGCTTTGTATCCACCTATGCTTTCATTTTCCACTGGTTTTGCATCACTTTTGTTTTCAACTTGTCCATAGCAGGATTCACATTGCACTTTGGAAGAATTGTCAATTTTGTTCTCATTTTCCTTCCGAACATCAGCTCAAAAGGAGAAATTCCTGTAGTAGCGTGAGGTGTAGCTCGATACGTTTGTAGAAAATCCGCAACGAACAATGTCCACTGAGCTCTCTCCCTTTCTGCAGTCAGAATCGTCTCCTTCAGTACCTTGTTCCAACGCTCCACAGCTCCATTACCTTCCAGGTGATATATAGAAGTACGGATGTGCTTTATATCTCTTTCTTGTAGAAACAGTTTGAACTCTGTTGACAGGAACTGAGATCCATTATCGGTAACAATCTCCAGAGGATTACCTTTTTGGCTGAACACTGACCTCAGAAAACAATTAATGGCAGATGCAGTCACATGAGGTGCAAAAGCAACCTCTGGCCATTTTGAATGGTAGTCAAGCAATGTGATGGCATATCTACAACTAGCAGGGCCAATGTCAAACGGACCCACCACGTCAATACCCAGTTTCTGCCACGGACCTACTGGGTAGTCGACTGGGGTAAGTGGTGCATGTGTAGTTTTAGCCGTTTTATCATTAAGTTGGCATGTGACACAGGTTGCAATTGTGGACTGTACCTGCGAATCCATCTTAGGCCACCAGTATAACTCCCTAAGCCTTTGCTTGGTTCTCACAATGCCTTGATGGCCATCATGAGCAAGGGTGACCAAACGTGAACGTAGATTACGTGGCACAATCAGTCTGTGTGGTCCTCTTAGCACATACGAGTCCAAAATAGACAGTTCATCTCGTATTGGAAAGTAACTGAACATGTCAGGTTGCAGGGCTTTGGATGTAGCGGGCCAACCATGCTCAATGTAATGACGAAGTTTGGCAAGCTCAGGACATGCGGCACTTTCAGCTGCAAACTCGGCCACAGGAACAGCTGACAGAAGTGTAGTGATAGTAGCAACGGTTTCAGGTTCAGAATCAACGTCAGAATCAATGTCGTTTGGCAATGGAAGACGTGAAAGACAATCTGCTACCTGGTTGTCAACCCCCCGTTTGTACTGCATAGTATAGTTGAAGCAGAGCAATCTGGCAGACCAACGCGCTACTCTCAGTCCAGCTCGTCCCATACCTTTAGTAGTTAAAAGGGTAGTTAGGGCTTGGTGGTCAGATCTTAAGTTGAAATGTTTGCCCCACAGGTATGTTCTTCAACGCTCAATGACCCACACACAAGCAAGAGCTTCTTTTTCAACCACAGAATATTTCCTTTCCGCAGATGTCAAGGTTCTGGAAGCAAAAGCCACTGTCCTTTCTGACTTATCTGGATGAAGCTGAGTCAGGATGCCACCTATGCCGTAATCTGAGGCATCCGTAGTAACAATCGTGGGCAAAGCAGGATCAAATAAAGCCAATGCAGGGCTCTGTGCAATCAGTTCTTTTACTTCCTGGAAACTTTTGTGTGCTTTATTAGTCCATGCAAAATTAGAATTTCCTCTAAGAGCATCTCTCATAGGCTCAACAACTGCTGCATAGTTTGGAATGAATTTAGCATACCAAGCGGTGAGACCTAGAAATGATCTGAGTGTGGACGCATCCGAAGGTGGTGGAGCATTACGTATTGCTTCCAAGTGACTGTGATCTGGCATCAGTCCTTCTTTGGAGATAGTATGTCCCAGAAATGTGAGCTTCTCCTGGCGAAACGTACATTTCTTCTCATTTAAATGCAGACCTGCTTCTTGTAGTTTGTGCAGCACTATTTTTAGGTGAGCATCATGGCTAGTGACAGTGTCACCAAACACAATTATGTCATCCAGATAACACTGAACACCTGTAACACCCCTGAGAATAGTAGACATCAATTTTTGAAACGCCGCTGGAGCTGATGCTAATCCGTAGCAAACTCTCTTGAAACGAAACAAACCATCATGTGTTATAAAGGCAGTGAGGTCCCTACTGTCCTCATGTAGTGGTACCTGATGGTAAGCATTTGCCAGATCGATTGTAGAAAACATAACAGCACCTCTCAACTGTGAAAAGAGTTCTTCAATGTGTGGAATGGGGTAGCTGTCCACAACGATTGCTTTGTTGGGTTCCCTGAGATCCACACACATCCTGATGTCTCCAGATTTTTTCTGAGTAACAACGATGGGCGAAACCCAAGGTGAAGCATCCACTCTTTCAATAATATCTGCTGCTAGTAGGCGGTTCAGCTCTGTAGACACAGCATCCCGTACAGCAAAAGGTAGCCTGCGTAGCTTCTGCTGCACAGGAATAAAATTTTCATGCATCTTTACTTTGTGTACAAAGTTCTTTGCACAGCCAATGGATGGCGTGGCGGTATGAGACACGTGTTGCACTCGCTGTTTGGAGGTGAGTACTTTATTTCCTGATATGCACAAATTTAAGGAATATATTAAGTCCATACCCATAAGTGCGTTTCCACTTTTCACAATATAGAATGTGGCAGGTACTGAATGTTCGCCATGTCGTGCAGACGTCTTAATACATCCCAGCACTGGAAGGTCATCTTTTGAATATGTGACAAGACACACATCTGATTGTTTCAAGGGTAGTTCAGAAAAGTATTGCTTATATATATGCTCTGGAAGCAAAGATACGGATGATCCAGTATCAACTATCAGTTCTTGCATCGTAGTACCAGAATATGTACCCATTTCAATGTCACACACAATTTTGTTTGCAGCCAACGTGTTAGTCATGTACAAAACAGTCAGTTCAGGAACTTCAATTTCTCTGATGTCCTGTCTCCGTCCAGAGCGACACACTTTTGCAAAATGTCCCATTTTACCACATGATTTACACGTCTTATTCAAAGCAGGGCACTGCTTGGAATTTGCTAAATGGCAACTGGAATCACAGCGATAACATTTGCGTGCAGAATGGCTCTGGGTTTTACCTTGTGTGGTTCTACGCATGGTCGTTTCTTTTTTTCTAACATATAGCCGTTGAACTGGTAAGTCGGCAGGTTTTGTAAATTCACTTGCATTAGCCATGGCATTTTCCACTTGAACAGCCACTTGTACTGCCCTGTCTAACGTCAAATCCGCTTCAAGTAGTAAGCGTTCACGAATACGACTGCTGTGTACTTTCTCCACGATTTGATCTCTCAGCATTTTGTCCTCTTTGTCACCAAATGCACATAATGACACCATATCACGAAGCGCGGCAACATACTGAAGTATATTTTCGTCGTGTCTTTGCTCCCTTTGACGAAATTTATGTCGCTCAGCAATGGCATTTACTTTTGGTACAAAATGCGTTCTGAGAGCAGTAAGAGCAGAAACATAGGTCGTATCAGTATTAGGAAGAGTGTAGAAAATTCTCTGTGCTTCCGTGCCCAGGCAGTGAAGTAGTGTAGCACGCTTACGAGTATCAGGCCAGTCATCCCCCTCGGCATGAATCGCCAACAAGTAGTTCTCAAACATTTGCGTCCATATCCCAAACGGAACTGCAGGCTCACCAGGACACTGTAAGTATGTAGGAGGAAGATGAACCGCCATCCTCGTCGCCAATTTGTTGTGTATTCACGTGAAATAAGGAGGCAATACACCAAGTACCAAAACAGGTTTCTTTTACTGAACATTAGCCACATGTGCAACTCCACTTCTTTTCCCATCTGCTACCTTCCTAGCTATCACACACTAGCCCCATCTAGTGTACATCTATTAATTAGCAATGTAATAAGAACACAACAGTCTTACTATTATGTCCTGTTAGGTTCTTGACAGTTTCATGAGCTGTAAATGTCTTATTGACATTCAAAATGTAGAAACAAGGATAGCAATGTATTTAAGAATGTCCTTATACTCTTCTTAATTTTAGTGTTTGGTGATGATAATTTTTGGTATGAGGCAGAATAAAATACGCCACCAGGAGGCGTCGATACACTCACTTTCTCTCTCTCTCACTCATTTTCTACCGCTTATCCGAACTACCTCGGGTCACGGGGAGCCTGTGCCTATCTCAGGCGTCATCGGGCATCAAGGCAGGATACACCCTGGACGGAGTGCCAACCCATCACAGGGCACACACACACTCTCATTCACTCACACAATCACACACTACGGACAACTTTCCAGAGATGCCAATCAAGCTACCATGCATGTCTTTGGACCGGGGGAGGAAACCGGAGTACCCGGAGGAAACCCCCGAGGCACGGGGAGAACATGCAAACTCCACACAAACAAGGCGGAGGGGGGAATCGATCCCCCAACCCTGGAGGTGTGAGGCCAACGTGCTAACCACTAAGCCACCGTGCCCCCGGCGTCGATACACTCTAAATCTATTAAATAAGTATAGGCTGTATTATTATGAATATTTTCTATCCCTGATAAGGTAAATTGTATGTTATTAAAATTTCAAGCTATTGCACAAATATGGAACATGACTCATTCAAACAAAATAAATATTAAATATTTTAACTATATAGAAGTTTATTTTTCCACTTAATTACAGCGGTGACAACCAATCCCACCATCTAAGGTATTATTCATTATTTAGTTGGTTTAGTCATAAGCCTGTTTGACTGGACACTTGAGGTTGATTAAAACTGTTGACTGCTAAACACAAAAGCTTTACGTGAAGTGTTTTCTGCTAAATGTTGGTCTTCATGGTAGTGAGTTATAGGGTTTGCCTATATTTTCCTACCATTTCCTTCCTCAATGTTAATCTAAAAATAAATAAATAAATAAAAAACTTACTACACATTTAAATCGGTTGCTCCTTTTTTTTATTTAATTAAACTCCGTTATATTTGATGCAGTGTGAGTTTTGTCACCTTTCTATCAACACCGGCACTCGCTGTCAAAAAAAAAGGGGCCCAAATGGGGATCCTACCGATTAGCCAGACTGGGCCTGGTGCCAGGGGGTAAATCACGAGGATTAGTTTCAGTACTTTCAGGATCAGTTTGGCAGTAACACACCGACAATACACACAATTCTAAAATTATTATAACTTCATTATTATTAACAACTTGTCACTGTGATTTAGTCTAGTAAACCAAATGTTTTTGGTTTATACATGATTCAGTTCTTACAAAAATATCCGAATGTGGCGCGAAGTCGCTGAGTTTGAAGATTGCACAAATGCGCAAAATGGGCGTTTGGTACAAATCTTTACCTCAACACAATCTTCTCTACATAAATTTCAGAATACACCACCCTTGGAAATTTCACCCAGGAGAATCATAACAATACCCCAATGTTGGTATGAGGTCACACAGGTTCGTTTCTATTATAGAAATGGCAGACAAGAAGCGCGAATAGAGCTCAAAATACAAAAAATTATTAATACGAAAAGTCATCTAATAAAAACAATATTAAAACTGTTAGACCACTCTTTGTTACACATATGCTAATAATCCTAAAAGGGAACAGAAACACAATTTATAATAAAGACTGAAGACTATGCATTACACAAAATAAACCAAAACACCAGGCTAAGGTCCTCAAAGATGAAAAATGATCACTGGGTACTTAAGGTAGCCAAAAGCACAAGTTACAGGTCCCTGTGCACTCAGATCATATGTTCATCTGGCGGAGAACTTCACCTGGTCACTCAACACCTGCTCTATCACCAAGAAAGCCCAGCAGCGTCTCTGCTTCTTACGAAGGCTGAGAAAAGCCCATCTCCCTCCCCCCATCCTGACTACATTCTACGTTCTCTTCCCTCTATCGTGGACATTTACACCACACACTATATCCGAAAAGCCAACAGCATTGTGGATGACCCCACACACCCCTCACTCACACTCTTCACCCTCCTGAACTCTGGAAAAAGGTACAGAAGCATTTGGGCCCTCATGACCAGACTGTGTAACTGTTTCTATCTACAAGCCATCAGACTCCTCAATAACTGAACTGAACTGCACTGAGCACAAAACACACACACATCAACTGTATGGACTGCAAAGACCTACACTAAATACACAATCTTCCAATATATATCCATCAAACTGTTTACATGCTGTTTTGAACACTGTTTTTGCTCTTTGCACATGCTGTCCCACAATTCAGTTGATTGCTGTTTAGCACAACACAATACCTCATGTAACTGCTGCTATAATACTGTGGTCATTCCAGTATTTCTGCAAACGCAATATTGTATGAACATACAGCATTTACACTGGTCGGCGCTGTTTTTGTATATTGTCTTTTGTGTAATGTCTCGTATTTTTTGTCCTGCACTGTCTTTTGTCTTGCTCTGTGTACACCAGGTTGCACAGATGCGCTTTATGTGGCTAGGACTAACTTACTAAGTCCTTAGCTCTGTCTTTTTTTTATGTAGCACCATGGTCCTGGAGAAACGTTGTCTCATTTCACTTGTACTGTAACAGATATATATGGTTGAAATGACAATAAAAGCTACTTGACTTGACTTGATCAAGTCAGCACACCAAGTGTTACACAACACAAACTGAAGAAACCCACCACCTCAAAAGGGAGAGAAGATCCTTCCACCTGTGAGAGCCTCCAGACACTAAAAATTAAAATCAGCAAATATTAAACATACTGCTTCAATTCAATTCAAGTTTATTTGTATAGCGCTTTTTACAAATTGACATTTTTACATGGCTTCATTCACAAATAAAAAAACATTACACCAAAAGAAGAGCCTTGTATATTACTAGTGCTACACACCATTCTGCTTTTTTGCATAACATGAACAATAACAATATACATACAGAGGGTCACAGTGTGTTCAACTGTTATGTTTTACATTCATAATAGCAATCAAAGGAAACAACAGAAAGAAAAGGGGAAAAAATAATAAATAAATAAACAAAAAACAAACAAACAAATAAATAAATAAATAAACTATACAGGGGTAAAAAAAACTTACAGTGTTCCAAAAAGAAAAGGATTCAAAACTTCTATACATCCGACAAGACACATGTAGTCTCCATGTCTCTGAAAAATTTGAGACTACTTGTCTCGCTGGATAAATCAAATGAATAACCTTATATGTCATTTCTTTAACTTTATTGGTGAGGCAGTATTTACTAGGTAAACTCCAGACCCTTTTTCCATTCAATCTGATTATACATCGAGTTCCAAAAAGGTTTGCATTTAGGCAATAATTTACTTCTACATATTTTTTTATATAAATATTATTACATTTTTTATCTATAGTTTTTACACCATTAATGAGACCACTAGGAATGGCCCCAAATACTACTGCTAACTGCTACATGCTAACTGCACATACCCGGACGTGACGCATCCCCGGCTACTGCCAATCAGCTTTTAAATAGGAAGTGCACCATCCTGATAGGTCAATACGACTGTCAATCATTGCCCACCTAATTCCGTTACCTGGGACTGCACCAGCTGTTTACCTTCAGCACAGCTCAGACATTATGAGTTTAAACACAAACAAAATCAGTGACGCTGTTAATCAGAAAACAGATGACGTCACCAAGACCCACTTATCTCCATAGCATCAGATAAACAAATCATTTGATTTTCAGCTTTTTAGCGGTAAGTATCCTCACAATTATTTACTGATATCTCATTTAATAAAACATCATTTAGAAACTGTTAGCCTATTACACAAACTAATAAGGTGACTACTAACAAGACTAGTGTTATATAAATATAAGTTTATTATCGTACTGCTAGGCTTAATCACTACAAAGCGATGCTTTTCTTATGATCCAGATGTAAAACTATTTTGTTAGTTGACCTTTTACTTAAATTTGTTAAGATAAAAAATAAATTAGAAGCTTTTTAAAACATGATCCTGTCTTTATACCAGAAGTGTTATCTAAATAAACCTAGAGGAGAAAGTAGACTAGTCGTGTTGGAGGAAATATTCAGTCTGTAGTTCAGTGTTTATTTGTTGCTTATGTCTGTCACTAAAAGCTGTTTTTGATTTTTATTTTTTTTTTATTTTTTTAAGATTATTGCAGAAAAATGAACAGCGTTACTTCAAAAATGGCGTCACTCAACGTTAGGGATCTTCATCCTAATGTGACTGAGTCTCCATCTGCTGTTCCTGCTCCAGCCCGAAAGCCCCTGACCATCTATATGTTGGAGTCGGCTGATCTGGATGAACAGATCAGGATGCTGCGTGAGTCTCACAGTCATATAGAAACTTACACACAAATACAGCTCAAATACACTTGTACACAACACCTTCCTAGCATGAGAAGTGTTTCCTTAAATAAACAGTGTGTACAGTATACAGTCTACTCTTCACTCCTCTTGCTTTTGGAATATGGAGCTAAACCAAACAAAAACAAACAAAAGACAAAGCAGCATCTCTCTATCTCACTCATCTCTCTCTCTGTCTGTCTCTCTGCAGATGAGTACATGTTGCCCCTTGTGCAGGAAATACAACCAACTCGGGCCAAAGTCATCACCAATCTAGTTATTCAGGGAGAGAACAACTTTGACCTGCTTAATTTGATTAGGAAACCCAACCTCCTGCGTGCCCAGGTTTACACACACACACACACACACACACACACAGAGGGCTTACTTTTTCGTTTTCTGTTTTAGTATATTTTAATAAATTGTCTACATGTCTAGCAATATATAAATTGTGCCCTGTCTGATTCATAAGCTTTACTTGTGTGGAAACAAAGCCACACCAACTAATGTCTTATTTATAGATAAAATTGGATGGTTGAGTCAGGAAGGGCATCACACATAAAACCTGTGCAAAATCATAGCATGCGGATCGGATGATCTGCTGTGGCGACCCAAAACGGAGCAGTCGAAAGACAACAACAACTTGCTTATTCAATCATCATACACAAATCAAATAGATGAAACACTGTAATTAATGTCATATTAATATGTGTGTGCAGGTCGAGCAGATTGCTGCTGTGCTTCAGGCAAGGGAAGCTGGCCAGGACGTGGTGAGTACTCTGATGCACGCAATAATTCTTATACAAATGCTACACAGTTTTAATCTGCACTCATTACACACACTGTGTAATTTATAGTTAAATATACAGTAAGCTCCCTAGGTGGGTAGAATGGTTGGCCGGAAAAGAAACATGTCCCGTTTGATACACAGTATAAGGACTAGCTCTCTTCTGTTTGATGGAGAGCTCTTGAGAACACTCGCTAGGGCAAAATGAACACCAGATATTTCTTCAATATGCTCAACAGAATCTGCTGAATAGAATACGTGCAGAATGACAATAATTTTGGAATATCATAATAATTATTAAGACCAGAGCAATAATAGTATAATGTTGTTATAATATCAGAATCTCTCATTGAAATTTGGTTATTATCATTATATATAAAAGAAACATAACAATATAATAATCAGTGCATCTCTACTTTTCTTGTTTCAGCGTTTTCCTGCGCCCAAGAAAAATAAGAGGAGGCGAAAGAAGAAGAATGTCCAATAAATTCAATACGCCAATAAATTCTATATTTTATAAATGTTTTAACAAAATTAAAACCTCGTTCCTGAACAATGTTTGTTTATTTATTTATTTATTTATAGAATTTTGTCGATGGAAATCCTCGTTGTTTCTGTAGTAAGTAATCATCTGTACAGCTTACCCGAAATCATTGTAAACTGCTTCTACCTACTTCTGATTTTTGTGATGACATTAACAACCGATTTCTAAAACAGCTGACATAATGATGCACATTTACTCCTATAAATATTTCCTACTCCTCATAATAAGGATTATTGTATGTTATTAAATTTTCTAGCTATTGAACAAATATTAAATATTCTAACAAAACATGAGTTTTTTCAACTTAATTACAGTGGTGACAATCAACCCCACCATCAAAGGTATTATTTATTATTTGGTTGGTATAGTCATAAGCCTGTTTGACTGAACACTTGAATTTATGTGACATCACCAAGAACCACTTATCTCCATAGCATCATCTCATTTTCAGCTTTCTAGCGGTAAAAATCCTCACAATTATTTACGGATATCTCGTTTAAAAAACATCATTTAGAAACTGTTAGCCTACAAACTAATAAGGTGACTACTAACAAGACTAGTGTTATATAAATATAAGTTTATTATCGTACTGCTAGGCTTAATCGCTACAAGGCGATGCTTTTCTTATGCTCAAAATAAAAAAAGTATTTTGTTAGTCAAACTTTTACTTAAATTTGTTAAGATGAAAAATTCTTTTAGTAGCTTTTTAAAACATGATCCTGTCTTTATACCAGAATTGTTATCTAAAGAAACCTTGAGGAGAAAGAAGACTAGTCGTGTTGGGTGACATATTCAGTCTGCATTTCAGTGTCTTGTTGCTGCTTTTGTCTGTCACTGGTAGCTGTATTTTATTTTTTTATATTCTCGACGAAAAATGAACAGCGTTACTTTCCAAATGGCATCACTCTACATTGACGATCTTCATCCTAATGTCACTGAATATATGCTACTGAAGACGTTTGGCTCTGTTGGACAAGTTCACTAAATCCGCCTCTCCATGTGTGGCACATGGACACTGATATTTACACTTCCTCTGTGTTGGATTATATCAACTCCACCATTGACAGTGTTACAACCCAGAAACAGATCACCGTGTACCCAAATCAGAAGCTTTGGATGAATAAGGATGTACTGCAGGCCCAAGCACTGCTATAATTTAAGGGTAGAGAAGCACTTCTTCAACTCTCACCCTAGACACCTGTGGCAGGGCATCCAGGTCATCAGTGACTATAAGCCAAGCAACTTCCTCTCATCAACTACAGATGTTTCATTCTTGAACAGGCTGAATGACTCTTATGCTCGCTTCAACAGTAACAACAGAGAGACGGACACTAAACCAGACCCTTTGAAACCCTTCAGCCCCTCAGACACACCTCCCCACCGCCGCACGAAACAGGAAATCGCGCTCATTGCCGGGAAAATCATGCCGGGTGAGAAAATCAGCGGCGGTGCAGCACCCCGGACAGCGCAGCTGACCCGTGGAGAAAATCGCGCAGCACCAAGGTCAGCATCGCTGATTCTTTATGCCCTTTGGGTGTAATTTTAACAGTTTTAGTCAACTTCTTGGTCATTTGATCATGTCTTTGTTGTGTATTCACGTGAAATAAGGAGGCAATACACCGAGTACCAAAACAGGTTTCTTTTACTGAACATTAGCCACATGTGCAACTCCACTTCTTTTCCCATCTGCTACCTTCCTAGCTATCACACACTAGCCCCATCTAGTGTACATCTATTAATTAGCAATGTAATAAGAACACAACATCTCCCCCTTACTTAATTTGTTTTCCTCAGCAATTACAGTAAACATTGTTTAACAGTAAATTTTTTCAGATTAAAGAAAACAGAACAATTTCTTCCAAATGTCTATTGACAACCACATTTAGCATGAATAGTTCCGTGAACCTCCTTTCAGTTTAAACAATGAAACAGTTACAACATTAGAAGGATTCGACCATTTCTGTCCACACAGGCTGCTCAGGTACTTGTTCAGTCTCTTGTCATTTCTAGACTGGATTACTGCAATGCACTGCTGGCAGGTCTACCTATGAACGCAATCCGTCCTCTGCAAATGATCCAAAATGCAGCTGCCCGGCTTGTTTTCAACCTGCCAAAGTTCTCGCATACCACCCCGCTGCTGCGATCCCTCCACTGGCTTCCGGTAGCTGCACGCATCAGATTCAAAACACTGATGCTGGCCTACAAAGCCAAAAATGGACCAGCTCCCTCCTACCTCAAAGCCCTCATCACTCCGCGCTGCACCCTGCACCCTCCGATCTACCAGCACTGCTCGACTGGTTCCACCATCTCTCAGGTTAAGAGGCAAGTATACTACAAGACTCTTCTCTGTACTGGCACCAAGGTGGTGGAATGAACTTCCCCTAGAGGTCCGGACAGCTGAGTCACTGGCTATTTTCAAGCGGCGGTTGAAGACCTACTTATTCAGGAAACACTTCAACTAGCACTTCTTTCATTATCTTTTGCATTTAAAAAAAAAAAAAAAAAAAAAAACACACCTTTTGGCACTTTCATTGTAACTTTGAACAAATGTTTTAAACTCATGGTATCTTAAGTATGTAACTTAGTGAGCCAGCATTAATGTATTCAATGTTAGAGATTTAAGCACTTATGTACGTCGCTCTGGATAAGGGCGTCTGCCAAATGCTGTAAATGTAAATGTAAACAACAACTCGTCTAAATTAAACTTCGGTACTATTCCTTTTCACCATCACTTTCTTCTTTTCTACTATGGCAGTTTATGTTACATAGTCCTTCAACCATGCTGGTTTCCTTCTACAACGCCCCTCCAACTTCCAAGTGGTGCAGTAGTGAATTGTTCAGAGTGTTCAGGAACCTGAGCGAAGTCTGTGTTCAGTGGTGCCAGATGAGATATGTCCCAAGTTCGTCCATCACTTAGCTCAAAACTGTGTGTCCCCTTCCGTCTAACAACCTGCATGGGGTTGCTAAATTTTGATTTCCCTTTTCTTACATGCACAGGTTTCCTCACCCGTACAAAATCACCTTCCTTGAGTCCCGGAGTCTTTGCTTTGCGCTTTGTATCCACCTATGCTTTCATTTTCCACTGGTTTTGCATCACTTTTGTTTTCAACTTGTCCATAGCAGGATTCACATTGCACTTTGGAAGAATTGTCAATTTTGTTCTCATTTTCCTTCCGAACATCAGCTCAAAAGGAGAAATTCCTGTAGTAGCGTGAGGTGTAGCTCGATACGTTTGTAGAAAATCCGCAACGAACAATGTCCACTGAGCTCTCTCCCTTTCTGCAGTCAGAACCGTCTCCTTCAGTACCTTGTTCCAACGCTCCACAGCTCCATTACCTTCCAGGTGATATATAGAAGTACGGATGTGCTTTATATCTCTTTCTTGTAGAAACAGTTTGAACTCTGTTGACAGGAACTGAGATCCATTATCGGTAACAATCTCCAGAGGATTACCTTTTTGGCTGAACACTGACCTCAGAAAACAATTAATGGCAGATGCAGTCACATGAGGTGCAAAAGCAACCTCTGGCCATTTTGAATGGTAGTCAAGCAATGTGATGGCATATCTACAACTAGCAGGGCCAATGTCAAACGGACCCACCACGTCAATACCCAGTTTCTGCCACGGACCTACTGGGTAGTCGACTGGGGTAAGTGGTGCATGTGTAGTTTTAGCCGTTTTATCATTAAGTTGGCATGTGACACAGGTTGCAATTGTGGACTGTACCTGCGAATCCATCTTAGGCCACCAGTATAACTCCCTAAGCCTTTGCTTGGTTCTCACAATGCCTTGATGGCCATCATGAGCAAGGGTGACCAAACGTGAACGTAGATTACGTGGCACAATCAGTCTGTGTGGTCCTCTTAGCACATACGAGTCCAAAATAGACAGTTCATCTCGTATTGGAAAGTAACTGAACATGTCAGGTTGCAGGGCTTTGGATGTAGCGGGCCAACCATGCTCAATGTAATGACGAAGTTTGGCAAGCTCAGGACATGCGGCACTTTCAGCTGCAAACTCGGCCACAGGAACAGCTGACAGAAGTGTAGTGATAGTAGCAACGGTTTCAGGTTCAGAATCAACGTCAGAATCAATGTCGTTTGGCAATGGAAGACGTGAAAGACAATCTGCTACCTGGTTGTCAACCCCCCGTTTGTACTGCATAGTATAGTTGAAGCAGAGCAATCTGGCAGACCAACGCGCTACTCTCAGTCCAGCTCGTCCCATACCTTTAGTAGTTAAAAGGGTAGTTAGGGCTTGGTGGTCAGATCTTAAGTTGAAATGTTTGCCCCACAGGTATGTTCTTCAACGCTCAATGACCCACACACAAGCAAGAGCTTCTTTTTCAACCACAGAATATTTCCTTTCCGCAGATGTCAAGGTTCTGGAAGCAAAAGCCACTGTCCTTTCTGACTTATCTGGATGAAGCTGAGTCAGGATGCCACCTATGCCGTAATCTGAGGCATCCGTAGTAACAATCGTGGGCAAAGCAGGATCAAATAAAGCCAATGCAGGGCTCTGTGCAATCAGTTCTTTTACTTCCTGGAAACTTTTGTGTGCTTTATTAGTCCATGCAAAATTAGAATTTCCTCTAAGAGCATCTCTCATAGGCTCAACAACTGCTGCATAGTTTGGAATGAATTTAGCATACCAAGCGGTGAGACCTAGAAATGATCTGAGTGTGGACGCATCCGAAGGTGGTGGAGCATTACGTATTGCTTCCAAGTGACTGTGATCTGGCATCAGTCCTTCTTTGGAGATAGTATGTCCCAGAAATGTGAGCTTCTCCTGGCGAAACGTACATTTCTTCCCATTTAAATGCAGACCTGCTTCTTGTAGTTTGTGCAGCACTATTTTTAGGTGAGCATCATGGCTAGTGACAGTGTCACCAAACACAATTATGTCATCCAGATAACACTGAACACCTGTAACACCCCTGAGAATAGTAGACATCAATTTTTGAAACGCCGCTGGAGCTGATGCTAATCCGTAGCAAACTCTCTTGAAACGAAACAAACCATCATGTGTTATAAAGGCAGTGAGGTCCCTACTGTCCTCATGTAGTGGTACCTGATGGTAAGCATTTGCCAGATCGATTGTAGAAAACATAACAGCACCTCTCAACTGTGAAAAGAGTTCTTCAATGTGTGGAATGGGGTAGCTGTCCACAACGATTGCTTTGTTGGGTTCCCTGAGATCCACACACATCCTGATGTCTCCAGATTTTTTCTGAGTAACAACGATGGGCGAAACCCAAGGTGAAGCATCCACTCTTTCAATAATATCTGCTGCTAGTAGGCGGTTCAGCTCTGTAGACACAGCATCCCGTACAGCAAAAGGTAGCCTGCGTAGCTTCTGCTGCACAGGAATAAAATTTTCATGCATCTTTACTTTGTGTACAAAGTTCTTTGCACAGCCAATGGATGGCGTGGCGGTATGAGACACGTGTTGCACTCGCTGTTTGGAGGTGAGTACTTTATTTCCTGATATGCACAAATTTAAGGAATATATTAAGTCCATACCCATAAGTGCGTTTCCACTTTTCACAATATAGAATGTGGCAGGTACTGAATGTTCGCCATGTCGTGCAGACGTCTTAATACATCCCAGCACTGGAAGGTCATCTTTTGAATATGTGACAAGACACACATCTTTGTTTCAAGGGTAGTTCAGAAAAGTATTGCTTATATATATGCTCTGGAAGCAAAGATACGGATGATCCAGTATCAACTATCAGTTCTTGCATCGTAGTACCAGAATATGTACCCATTTCAATGTCACACACAATTTTGTTTGCAGCCAACGTGTTAGTCATGTACAAAACAGTCAGTTCAGGAACTTCAATTTCTCTGATGTCCTGTCTCCGTCCAGAGCGACACACTTTTGCAAAATGTCCCATTTTACCACATGATTTACACGTCTTATTCAAAGCAGGGCACTGCTTGGAATTTGCTAAATGGCAACTGGAATCACGGCGATAACATTTGCGTGCAGAATGGCTCTGGGTTTTACCTTGTGTGGTTCTACGCATGGTCGTTTCTTTTTTTCTAACATATAGCCGTTGAACTGGTAAGTCGGCAGGTTTTGTAAATTCACTTGCATTAGCCATGGCATTTTCCACTTGAACAGCCACTTGTACTGCCCTGTCTAACGTCAAATCCGCTTCAAGTAGTAAGCGTTCACGAATACGACTGCTGTGTACTTTCTCCACGATTTGATCTCTCAGCATTTCGTCCTCTTTATCACCAAATGCACATAATGACACCATATCACGAAGCGCGGCAACATACTGAAGTATATTTGCTCCCTTTGACGAAATTTATGTCGCTCAGCAATGGCATTTACTTTTGGTACAAAATGCGTTCTGAGAGCAGTAAGAGCAGAAACATAGGTCGTACCAGTATTAGGAAGAGTGTAGAAAATTTCTGTGCTTCCGTGCCCAGGCAGTGAAGTAGTGTAGCACGCTTACGAGTATCAGGCCAGTCATCCCCCTCGGCATGAATCGCCAACAAGTAGTTCTCAAACATTTGCGTCCATATCCCAAACGGAACTGCAGGCTCACCAGGACACTGTAAGTATGTAGGAGGAAGATGAACCGCCATCCTCGTCGCCAATTTGTTGTGTATTCACGTGAAATAAGGAGGCAATACACCGAGTACCAAAACAGGTTTCTTTTACTGAACATTAGCCACATGTGCAACTCCACTTCTTTTCCCATCTGCTACCTTCCTAGCTATCACACACTAGCCCCATCTAGTGTACATCTATTAATTAGCAATGTAATAAGAACACAACAGTCTTACTATTATGTCCTGTTAGGTCCTTGACAGTTTCATGAGCTGTAAATGTCTTATTGACATTCAAAATGTAGAAACAAGGATAGCAATGTATTTAAGAATGTCCTTATACTCTTCTTAATTTTAGTGTTTGGTGATGATAATTTTTGGTATGAGGCAGAATAAAATACTCACTTTCTCTCTCTCTCTCACTCATTTTCTACCGCTTATCCGAACTACTGTACGGAATCGATCCCCCAACCCTGGAGGTGTGAGGCCAACGTGCTAACCACTAAGCCACCGTGCCCCCGGCGTCGATACACTCTAAATCTATTAAATAAGTATAGGCTGTATTATTATGAATATTTTCTATCCCTGATAAGCTAAATTGTATGTTATTAAAATTTCAAGCTATTGCACAAATATGGAACATGACTCATTCAAACAAAATAAATATTAAATATTTTAACTATATAGAAGTTTATTTTTCCACTTAATTACAGCGGTGACAACCAATCCCACCATCTAAGGTATTATTCATTATTTAGTTGGTTTAGTCATAAGCCTGTTTGACTGGACACTTGAGGTTGATTAAAACTGTTGACTGCTAAACACAAAAGCTTTACGTGAAGTGTTTTCTGCTAAATGTTGGTCTTCATGGTAGTGAGTTAAACCAAAACTCAAGGCTAAGGTCCTCAAAGATGAAAAATGATCACTGGGTACTTAAGGTAGCCAAAAGCACAAGTTACAGGTCCCTGTGCACTCAGATCATATGTTCATCTGGCGGAGAACTTCACCTGGTCACTCAACACCTGCTCTATCACCAAGAAAGCCCAGCAGCGTCTCTGCTTCTTACGAAGGCTGAGAAAAGCCCTTCTCCCTCCCCCCATCCTGACTACATTCTACGTTCTCTTCCCTCTATCGTGGACATTCACACCACACACTATATCCGAAAAGCCAACAGCATTGTGGATGACCCCACACACCCCTCACTCACACTCTTCACCCTCCTGAACTCTGGAAAAAGGTACAGAAGCATTTGGGCCCTCATGACCAGACTGTGTATCTGTTTCTATCTACAAGCCATCAGACTCCTCAATGACTGAACTGAACTGCACTGAGCACAAAACACACACACATCAACTGTATGGACTGCACAGACCTACACTAAATACACGATCTTCCAATATATATCCATCAAACTGTTTACATGCTGTTTTGAACACTGTTTTTGCTCTTTGCACATGCTGTCCCACAATTCAGTTGATTGCTGTTTAGCACAACACAATACCTCATGTAACTGCTGCTATAATACTGTGGTCATTCCAGTATTTCTGCAAACGCAATATTGTATGAACATACAGCATTTACACTGGTCGGCGCTGTTTTTGTATATTGTCTTTTGTGTAATGTCTCGTATTTTTTGTCCTGCACTGTCTTTTGTCTTGCTCTGTGTACACCAGGTTGCACAGATGCGCTTTATGTGGCTAGGACTAACTTACTAAGTCCTTAGCTCTGTCTTTTTTTTATGTAGCACCATGGTCCTGGAGAAACGTTGTCTCATTTCACTTGTACTGTAACAGATATATATGGTTGAAATGACAATAAAAGCTACTTGACTTGACTTGATCAAGTCAGCACACCAAGTGTTACACAACACAAACTGAAGAAACCCACCACCTCAAAAGGGAGAGAAGATCCTTCCACCTGTGAGAGCCTCCAGACACTAAAAATTAAAATCAGCAAATATTAAACATACTGCTTCAATTCAATTCAAGTTTATTTGTATAGCGCTTTTTACAAATTGACATTTTTACATGGCTTCATTCACAAATAAAAAAACATTACACCAAAAGAAGAGTCTTGTATATTACTAGTGCTACACACCATTCTGCTTTTTTGCATAACATGAACAATAACAATATACATACAGAGGGTCACAGTGTGTTCAACTGTTATGTTTTACATTCATAATAGCAATCAAAGGAAACAACAGAAAGAAAAGGGGAAAAAATAATAAATAAATAAACAAACAAATAAATAAACAAATAAATAAATAAAAAAGAAAACTATACAGGGGTAAAAAAACTTACAGTGTTCCAAAAAGAAAAGGATTCAAAACTTCTATACATCCGACAAGACACATGTAGTCTCCATGTCTCTGAAAAATTTGAGACTACTTGTCTCGCTGGATAAATCAAATGAATAACCTTATATGTCATTTCTTTAACTTTATTGGTGAGGCAGTATTTACTAGGTAAACTCCAGACCCTTTTTCCATTCAATCTGATTATACATCGAGTTCCAAAAAGGTTTGCATTTAGGCAATAATTTACTTCTACATATTTTTTTATATAAATATTATTACATTTTTTATCTATAGTTTTTACACCATTAATGAGACCACTAGGAATGGCCCCAAATACTACTGCTAACTGCTACATGCTAACTGCACATACCCGGACGTGACGCATCCCCGGCTACTGCCAATCAGCTTTTAAATAGGAAGTGCACCATCCTGATAGGTCAATACGACTGTCAATCATTGCCCACCTAATTCCGTTACCTGGGACTGCACCAGCTGTTTACCTTCAGCACAGCTCAGACATTATGAGTTTAAACACAAACAAAATCAGTGACGCTGTTAATCAGAAAACAGATGACGTCACCAAGACCCACTTATCTCCATAGCATCAGATAAACAAATCATTTGATTTTCAGCTTTTTAGCGGTAAGTATCCTCACAATTATTTACTGATATCTCATTTAATAAAACATCATTTAGAAACTGTTAGCCTATTACACAAACTAATAAGGTGACTACTAACAAGACTAGTGTTATATAAATATAAGTTTATTATCGTACTGCTAGGCTTAATCACTACAAAGCGATGCTTTTCTTATGATCCAGATGTAAAACTATTTTGTTAGTTGACCTTTTACTTAAATTTGTTAAGATAAAAAATAAATTAGAAGCTTTTTAAAACATGATCCTGTCTTTATACCAGAAGTGTTATCTAAATAAACCTAGAGGAGAAAGTAGACTAGTCGTGTTGGAGGAAATATTCAGTCTGTAGTTCAGTGTTTATTTGTTGCTTATGTCTGTCACTAAAAGCTGTTTTTTATTTATTTATTTTTTTAATTTTTTTAAGATTATTGCAGAAAAATGAACAGCGTTACTTCAAAAATGGCGTCACTCAACGTTAGGGATCTTCATCCTAATGTGACTGAGTCTCCATCTGCTGTTCCTGCTCCAGCCCGAAAGCCCCTGACCATCTATATGTTGGAGTCGGCTGATCTGGATGAACAGATCAGGATGCTGCGTGAGTCTCACAGTCATATAGAAACTTACACACAAATACAGCTCAAATACACTTGTACACAACACCTTCCTAGCATGAGAAGTGTTTCCTTAAATAAACAGTGTGTACAGTATACAGTCTACTCTTCACTCCTCTTGCTTTTGGAATATGGAGCTAAACCAAACAAAAACAAACAAAAGACAAAGCAGCATCTCTCTATCTCACTCATCTCTCTCTCTGTCTGTCTCTCTGCAGATGAGTACATGTTGCCCCTTGTGCAGGAAATACAACCAACTCGGGCCAAAGTCATCACCAATCTAGTTATTCAGGGAGAGAACAACTTTGACCTGCTTAATTTGATTAGGAAACCCAACCTCCTGCGTGCCCAGGTTTACACACACACACACACACACACAGAGGTCTTACTTTTTCGTTTTCTGTTTTAGTATATTTTAGTAAATTGTCTACATGTCTAGCAATATATAAATTGTGCCCTGTCTGATTCATAAGCTTTACTTGTGTGGAAACAAAGCCACACCAACTAATGTCTTATTTATAGATAAAATTGGATGGTTGAGTCAGGAAGGGCATCACACATAAAACCTGTGCAAAATCATAGCATGCGGATCGGATGATCTGCTGTGGCGACCCAAAACGGAGCAGTCGAAAGACAACAACAACTTGCTTATTCAATCATCATACACAAATCAAATAGATGAAACACTGTAATTAATGTCATATTAATATGTGTGTGCAGGTCGAGCAGATTGCTGCTGTGCTTCAGGCAAGGGAAGCTGGCCAGGACGTGGTGAGTACTCTGATGCACGCAATAATTCTTATACAAATGCTACACAGTTTTAATCTGCACTCATTACACACACTGTGTAATTTATAGTTAAATATACAGTAAGCTCCCTAGGTGGGTAGAATGGTTGGCCGGAAAAGAAACATGTCCCGTTTGATACACAGTATAAGGACTAGCTCTCTTCTGTTTGATGGAGAGCTCTTGAGAACACTTGTTAGGGCAAAATGAACACCAGATATTTCTTCAATATGCTCAACAGAATCTGCTGAATAGAATACGTGCAGAATGACAATAATTTTGGAATATCATAATAATTATTAAGACCAGAGCAATAATAGTATAATGTTGTTATAATATCAGAATCTCTCATTGAAATTTGGTTATTATCATTATATATAAAAGAAACATAACAATATAATAATCAGCGCATCTCTACTTTTCTTGTTTCAGCGTTTTCCTGCGCCCAAGAAAAATAAGAGGAGGCGAAAGAAGAAGAATGTCCAATAAATTCAATACGCCAATAAATTCTATATTTTATAAATGTTTTAACAAAATTAAAACCTCGTTCCTGAACAATGTTTGTTTATTTATTTATTTATTTATTTATAGAATTTTGTCGATGGAAATCCTCATTGTTTCTGTAGTAAGTAATCATCTGTACAGCTTACCCGAAATCATTGTAAACTGCTTCTACCTACTTCTGATTTTTGTCATGACATTAACAACCGATTTCTAAAACAGCTGACATAATGATGCACATTTACTCCTATAAATATTTCCTACTCCTCATAATAAGGATTATTGTATGTTATTAAATTTTCTAGCTATTGTACAAATATTAAATATTCTAACAAAACATGAGTTTTTTCCACTTAATTACAGTGGTGACAATCAACCCCACCATCAAAGGTATTATTTATTATTTGGTTGGTATAGTCATAATCCTGTTTGACTGAACACTTGAATTTATGTGACATCACCAAGAACCACTTATCTCCATAGCATCATCTCATTTTCAGCTTTTTAGCAGTAAAAATCCTCACAATTATTTACGGATATCTCATTTAAAAAACATAATTTAGAAACTGTTAGCCTATTACACAAACTAATAAGGTGACGTCAGCAACCCTGGAGGAATGTCGTGTAGTCCCTACCGGCCGTTTGCTGTAGTCCTTAGAACTGGATTTCTTTAACAGCAAATATCTCCCTTTGCTTAAAACTTTGAACGTTGTAACTTTGCAGATGTTGTTTATGCTCAAACAGGAAAATTACACACTAGCTAAAGTTAGAAAAGTGAAATCGTGTTTTACCACCCCTTTAAGTTTCCACAGTCTGTGGGGTGCAATGTCATCTGCTGGTGTTGGTCCACCATGTTTTTTGAAACACTGTGTTTTTTTCCCCACTGCACCCGTTTACCAAGAACCTTTAAAGCACTTCCTGCTTTCTTCTGCTGACCAGCTTTTTTAAAGATGCTGATTTCATTTTCCAGCAGGATTTGGCACCTGCCCACACTGCCAAAAGCACAAAAAGTTGGTTAAATGACCATGATATTGGTGTGCTTGACTGGCCAGCAAACTCACCAGACTGGATCAGTCTGTGGCTTCTGTGGCCATAGATTCTTGGTGGGGTATTGTCAAGAGGAAAATGAGAAATAAGAGACCAAAAATGCAGATGAGCTGAAGTCCACAGTCAAAGAAACCAGGGCTTCCATACCACCTCAGCAGTGTCACAGACTGATCACCTCAATGCCACACCGAATTGAGGCAGGAGCCCTTATCAAGTATTGAGTAAATATACAGTAAAATATAGCTGCAAGCAGCAATGGCGGGCCCTCGCACGTTTTTTTATCGCTATATGGTGCCTCCCAGAAAACAATGCATGGTGGGCAAGTGCATCAAGTGGGTAAATATCAGTGGACTATTTTATGTTGTTACTGACCCATTTGGGGACTGTAGGTAAATGAAACCCCACAAACGGGGGCGCTAGTGAGCCACTTAAGAGACACACCTTTGTCTGACCTTTTTGTCCTCACTTAACAGCTGACAAATGTGATGTATGTGTCAAATTTCAAGTTAATCTAAGCACGCCAAAAGCCTTAAATATGCCGAGCCTAGTGTCTCACGACTCTGACGTCTCTGCCAAGTTTTCGAGCATGTTAAGGGAAAAAAAAAAAATAAATAAATAATAAACCCGAGCAAAAACAATAGGGCTTCGCACCATTTGGTGCTCGGGCCCTAATGAACATATTTTCCAAAAGGCTAGAAAATCACTAAATGTTTTTTAATGGTCTTATAAAGTATTCTAATTTTTTTGAGATTAAGATGGTGGGTTTTTGTTTAATGTGAGCCAAAATCATCACAAATAAGTCCTTAGCCCGCTTTTATGTAGCACCACAATCCTGGAGAAACGTCTCATTTCACTATGTACTGCAACAGCTATATATATGGTTGAAATGACAATAAAAGCTTCTTGACTTGACTTGAAATAAAAGAAGCAAAGACTTAAACTACTTCAGTCTGTGTTACTGAATTTAGTTAATACACAATTTTCCCTATTTGCATTGAATTACTGAAATTAATTAACTGTTCTTTGACATTCTAATTTATTGAGATGCACCTGTAGAGGATGTGGGGAAACGGAATAAAACTCTTATTGCTAAACAAAAAATAATCTTGGTCATTGTATTATGTGGTTTGGCCATGCCCTGCAACATTGAAATTGCAGTATTAAAAATTGGAGTACAACCCTCTTCTATCTGTATATGCATGTTAAGTAACCCACGAGGGAAACCCCACTGACCACAATACAATAATGCTGCTGACTATGTGACTATGTGGTAACGGTCTCACATGGAAGTATGCAGATGTGTAAGGAAACTGTTTGCATCGCAAATCGTGAATTTCACATCACAGCATGTCTTTCTAACATTTCCCATTATCATTAACATGGAGTCGGTCCCCCCTTAGCCGTTATACATCATCATCAGGACTCAGCGTTGCAGATCATCCCAAAGGTGTTCAGTGGGGTTGAGTTCAGGTCTCTGGCCACTAATTCTAGTTTTAGTTTTTCCACTCCAACTTTGGCAATCAACGCCTTTATGGGCCTCACTGTGCACAGGGGCATTGTCATAGTGGAAGAGGGTTGAGCCTCTTAATTGTGACTAAAAGTCTTAATGTTACAGCACACAGATATAATAGATGACTATGCTTCAAATGTGATGGTCAGGTGTCCACATGCTTTTGGCCATATAGTGTATTTCAAATACATCCCCGGCATGTGATTTAAGCCTAATAAATTAGCTGGTTTAAGATTCAGACCTAATTCAGAACTGTCCAGATACAAGGAATTGTAGTTCTTAAATTTTAACAACAGCTCCCTTACACCATCTAGTGGCCTAGAAAAGGTCCGTTTGATGCTTTCACAGGTTTTTCTACTGCTAAAATGTGCTTTCATTTAAATAGTTTAAAAATATTTGCCCAAAATAACCTCAAATTATTCTTTGAGAAAGATTACACCATTCTGTTATCAGTCATAAAATATGTAGTTAAATAATGAGTCAATTCAGTCAAATCCATTAAATTACAGTAACATTCTGATGCAAAGGTCATGCTGTTCACATGCAAGAATGTCAAGAACTGAGGATTTGAGAGTAAAGGAAGCTCTAACCTGTATAAGTGTAGTGATGGTAATAAAGTTCTAGGTGAGTGTACATATAAATTGGCATATTGTTTTTGTTATCTAAACTTTTCCAATACTGGTAATACTTTCCATATAAAGCCAGTGTCTGCCGAGCTCTCTCCTGGAACCTCATTTGGGCTGATTGCTCAATTACTTCATTCTTCTTCTTTCTATGCACACTGCAAGTCAGACAGTGCTGAACAAATCTACACGTTAATGTATTTCTGCAGGGTTCGGATTAAGGCCCATTAAGAGAGAATTTCTTCTGTTCCCTCATCAACAGTTTGACCCAAGTCAGGAATGGAACCTATGGGACAACCAGCCTCTCTCCCTCTCACTTTCAAACACATCACTCACAGCGCGCACACACACACACACACACACACACAGAGAGAGAGAGAGAGAGCGAGAGAGAGAGAGAGAGAGAGAGAGAGATTTTACATAGAGATGAGGGTTCAGTGGTAGCTTAGTGGTTAAGACTACTGATCACCAGAGCTGCCACTGTTGGGCCCCTGAGCAAGGCCCTTAACACAACTGCTCATTTATGTAAAGAAGATAAAAATAAATTTGTTAAATTTGTTAAATAAAACAAATAAATGCCATAAATGTAAACATAAACAGTGTTTGGCTTTGTGATAGAAAAGATGATCAATAGAACATTGTGCAAATGAGAATTTTTCCATGAATTATTGCTTTAATGGAACTGATGTGTTTGATACAATGTACAATCAGTGAAGTTGCCACTGAAACTGATCATCTTGGGAGGCTAAATTACACTAATCCAAATAAACATATTGCTTTATTCAGCAAACAGGGTCAATAGATCAGATAGATGACAAGATTTAAAAATCAGTGAGAGCTAAGTAACATTCTTGGTCCTGCTTCATACAGCTAAATCACACAGATTTTAAGGGGACATACATTATCGAACACAGTGAGGCTGCTGGCTCCGTGTAGCTTCACGCGAACACAAAAGCACTGTAGACAAAGAAAGTGTTCGGGTTTTTTAATTCAGTTTAAATCAAGCCAAATGAGTTTCTATTAAATGTACTTACTAATTAAACTAATTAAACTATTACTAATTAATATGAAATGAACATTCCCAGTATGGGAAAATGCAAATTACACTAGTCATTCAGTGAGTTTACACTGCGAGGTGTAGTTCTTACACTGAAGGTGTACTGAAATGCATTTATGCATTACATTACTGTATTTTATAAATGGAATGTATTTGCATCTAGTAAAACATTTTGCATTTTATTTTATTCAGAACAAAGTACAGGCTAGTAGGAATTTGAATCATGGTAACTGGGCAAAGTTTTAAAACCATATTTAAGACGTATGCTGGTGTACCTGAATCCACACTAAACAGTATAAATTAAAAAAAAAAAGAAAATTGCAAACTTTCATTTCATCTTTCCTCCATTAGACCTAAGGCAAGAACAAAAAGTAAAGGAAAGACATGCAAGCTCAGTCCAAAGCATAACATGTAATGGCATTAGAAGGTATTGAAAATAACCTTTAAGAAAATAAATCTTTAAAATAAAAAGGCAGCTAGAACAAGCAATTAAAGAAGTAAATGCAAAAGATTACGACTGGCCTCATCTTGTAAGTACAGAAAAGAAATGAATCTGCACTGACTACTATTCCCCATAAGGTAGAGCAAAGATTCAAGTCATTTATTCGATAGAAAATAGAACATCTGTCAATTTAAAAGAGCAAATAATTCCTCTATATCTCATATCATCTTACACACATACCAACATAAATACTTGTCAATTTTATAATATAAAATGTGTGGCATTCAGTAATATTCTCATTGTAGATGATTTCTTAGTCAGATTCAAGACTGGGTGAATATTCTACACTAAAATTTCGTACAAAGTACTGTAACATGATGCATCTCAAGCTGATTTAAATATGTTTGTGTTGCCATTGTTATTCAGTATATATCTATCAAGATACATCACAAACACCTTTTCTTCATACATAATACAATTCCTTTTAAAAGAATAAATATACATGTACATGCTGATTCAGTTTAGGTTCAAATAAATAAGGCATGATGCAGAAAAAATATCTGTTAAACATCCTTTGCTTTAGTGAGTGTAGATAAGAAACATCAGCCACAGGGTCATGTTCATGACCAAAGCCTTTCACAAAATATTAAACCGTTTATATTCTATTGTCACTGTACATGAAACTAAAATGAGTACTTGTGCATGTCCGTTAATATTCCTATCATCAATGATGCAAAAACATTCAGAGATCCACACTGCAGCATGCACTTACAGTATCCCCTGTTCAAACCAAGCTATGGTTTAGAGAATTTCAAGTGTGTGTGTGTGTGTGTGTGTGTGTGTGTGTGTGTGTGTGTGTGTGTGAAAACCATTTCCATATCTTGCTTTAAAAATCAAAAATCCCTTGCAGTAATGGCAGAACAAAGTGAGAAACTATTCAATTATGTCCATCATCTCCAAACAAAATCTAGGTGAAGAATTTGAGTCCAGCACAATGATTGATTTCCAAAAAGGAAAGACAGAAGTATACATCCCCTATCACACAAAGTGCAAAATCTTTATGTAAATGTAAAAAAGTCTGTGCACATTCACAGTTAAACTTTCCCGTCATCCTTGGCGTAAAGATGTCGTCTTGTTCGGATGTGGTCTGTGATGGGTAGCGAGTCTTGGTGTAATGTAGTGAAGGGGAGAGTGTGAGATCCTTCACAGTTTGTGTGTGAAGTGTAACTTCAGAGTAAACATGGTGGCTGTTCGAGTTTATAGATGGCAGTGTCCTGGTGAGTAAATCAGAAGGATGTGGCACATTTTGTCCTTAGAGGTGTAAAGTGTAAAGTTTAAAATATAAGCCTCACTTTTAGGCAATAAAAATCTAAACAGCTCAAAACAAAATGAAAATAGAAAATTCCAGTGCCCTTTGAGCTGAACATTTGTTTGTTGCACGTTGGGCCTAAACCACTGAAGCAGGTGGGAAGAGAGACGTCAGCAGCCATCTTAATCCGACACAAGCTTGTAGCACAAGCATCACTGAAAACATTTACTCATCTACTGTATTGCTCTGGTGTGGTTTCTCCACATGACCAGCTTCAAAAGCAAGTACACCAGTCGAACTCTGCAGCTGCTGCTGGCTGACTCACAATCTGCCACTTCTAAAACAAGAGAGTGCACTAAGGGTCTTCTTTAATTTTCCCCATTGAGTAGAAGGAACTTTCTTCATGCTTAGTTCATTTTTCCATTTTCTTGGACCTTGGACTTCACATGCTGTCTGGAGCGCAGAACCTTATAGCAGCCGCAAGCAATCTTATGCATCCACATGACGTTCATGATGTCCAAACAGATGCTGGAAAAGATCCAGGCACTGCGGCCACCAAATGACACACGATAGAAGGCCTCCGTGCCATATACAGAGTACATACGACTGTAGTAAACAGGCATGACTGCGATGCGAACCATGAAAAACACAGCTGCCATCAGCACACCATTGGAAATGTTGAGTCTGGAGGATTTAGGGTAACCTAACACTTCAAAGAACCAGCTGCAAAACACAGGCAAGCACACCCACATGACAAGAACTTTTAATTAACTGGACTTTTACTGATTGTATAATTCATATCCTTGCTTCATGTGTGTTATGTTTAGCTGGTTTAATTCATAATGCAGTTGTAGCGCATAATGCAAGTTCCTCACAGAGGTGAACAGAAAGCACTGAAGCACCTACCGCTGGTTCACACATGGAGTGGAAAACTCTGCAAGCAGACGGAAGTTAGCAAAATAAGGCAACATTCCTTGACCCTGAAACAACACATTGAAGAAGAAACAGACAATGACAGACAAAATAATAGAATAAACAGGCAACTCGATTGGCTTGATACAAGAAAGTATAAAAAACGGCACTAGGTTTGTGGAAAACACCTGAGCATAACCTTGGTTGGATGTGCAACCAAATGACCTTCATTACTGATATACAAACGCTGGAATGTTTTAGTAATCTGACTTTTGATAAACAATGGTTTTATATAACTTAAGTAAACCTATATACATGTAATTAAGTAGACTGCTACTGGAACAGCTGGAAATCACTCATTAATTTCTAAAGAATGTGGTCATCTGTAGCAACAGGGTCAATCCCTCTGATCAGGTTCGCAAATAAGTTTTAGTGAGAGATTCTTAGCTCAAATGGTGTAATGCAGCATTGGAGAAGTCTTCTATGGATAAAGATGTGGAAAGTTTAAGAGTAAAACAACACTATCTGAACAATGCTGTTCAACTTCAAATTAAATTTTTGTTCTTTTGTTCAGATCAAAATTAAATATAAAGCTTTAGGAGCTGCCAAAAAAAAGGCAGCTCCTAAAGCTCCTTCTATTTTTAGCTTAGTTTTTTCCTGTCTTCATATGAAACAAATTTTACATCCTACACACACAATCATCAATCTGCTGTTTTGCAGGAATGTCTAGATTAAAAAAGAAAAAGATAAATTAGTGATCTAAGCTTAAAAATATCAGCTAATATTCTCCTCCATTTCAATTTATGCCAAATAACAGAACACATCCAGATGGAGAATAGGGCTTTTATCGGTTTTAGCACATTTATACATCAAATATATATGAAGGCAGAGACAAATCGGCAACCGATATTAAATATAGGCACATCCTTAATCACTCTACCTCAGGTAAAGCCTCCTCAACACTTCTCATTAAAACAAAGTATTAACATTACATGAAGTCCTTCAGATCTGAAACCACAATGCATAAACTAAGACATATTTCTTCAGTAAAGGGTTTGAATGAATGGTGCATTTACAGCTGCTCTTCTGTATATCTGTCCAGTAAGTGGTGGCTGTCAGCGTAGCTGTAGGGGTGCACGTTCCATCCTTTATCCCTACTTCTATACTAGCAAACATAAAGACACTTACCTTGGGCGATGAAATTAATTTCAGTGTTTACAATACTTACTCAACAATGGACAAGGACCATAAAAAAAAAAAAAAAAAAAGAGAAAAACACCAGCATGTGCATGCTAGTACCCCTAAGCACTGGTAAGTCCATACTGTAACTGGGCTTCATAGCTGCACAGGGTTCCACAACAGCACAACGGCAGACAAGACAGGAAGTTGTCTAGATCTAGATCAGCCAAGCCCTGTCCCTTTTATTAACAAAGCACTAAGTTTGCTCTGGTATTTTTTGCATGTTTAGTGGTCAGTAAAGTGGTACTGCATTATCCAAGACGTCATGTTAGGTGAAGACACAGAAAGACAGGACAGGATTTTTGTTTAAAAAAAAAAAAAAAAGTGCAGTTTGAAAGCAAAAAAAAACCAACCAAACAAAAAAACATAAAAGCTGCAACACCAACAATTAATTTTGTCTGACATGCACTATAAATTAGAAAAAAAAACAACAAAAAAAAAACAGCTAATGCTAAATATTTTTGTACATCAGTCTTTTATAGACCATATGCACAGGTCCTTTTGCTGATCAAAACAATCAAGTGTGTACTACATCCTCACAAAGTAAACTATTTAAGACGGTTTAAAGCAAAATATCTGCTATCATCTGGAATTCTTAATATCCAACAGATGATTTACGAGAATTTGCAACGGTATAAAGGAGCCAGCATACTGATAGTTTGAAATGTATTTGTAAAACTGACAAACCATCAAATAACACAGGAAACAGCAACAAATAATGCTTATGACTTAATGCTTGTAACAACAACAAACAGGAATAAAACAATACTGAGAGACTCCAAGCTTCATGATGAATCAATTCTAATCCTATATACAGTTATATCATCTAGAATAATTCTGTTGGTTCTACTTGACTAATTTAGCAGTTATGAAAGTGTCCAGTAACAGTATGGCCCTACAACAACATTCCTTTAATGTTTCTGGGGAGATTTGGATTTCTTTTGGAGGTTGTCATAGGTTTTACCTCCTAAAATTTACACTTTTCTATTTTGCAGAAATTTGCCAGAGAAACAACTAATGAAAAGCAAAATTTGAGCACTCTCAAAACCTAGTTTGGAGTCAGATGTGTTTTGCTAAATTAAGCACTTCCTGTCATGCTGTATATTGTGGGTCAGAACAGAATTCAATAGTCGCTCAATATTTTTGGTCGGGTGACCTGACAGTTCTGTAATATCAAGTCAGCTCTCAGCCACAGTCATATGGTTTTCTCTTAGAAGTGAATTCTGTGGCGCAACGCAAAGAAAAATCAAAGTGAACAAGCAGTGCATGTAGTACTTGATGGTCCATTCTCTCCAAAGCAGAACACAAAAGAACAAACAGATCTCTCCTTGAATCACATCCAATAAAAAAACAAAACAATGTCAGCTCAGATTAGGTCTGCACCATCATAAGCCCTGATTGGCATTTTATGCCGGTTATATTTTGTACAAGTGAGAGAGAGAGAGAGAGCTCCAAAGAGGGCCTGAGAAATAGAGAATAAAGAGAAAGTTCTCTTGTATAAAGGCAAGGAGGTTGAGCATGCATTGAGCAGACCCTCCACCAGAGGCAGCAGCAGCAGTGTGTGAGCTGTGAGCTGGTTACTGCATGCACTCAGCCAATGCAAGAGAAAAGCATGGTGGAGGAAGAGCAAAGATACGTGGTACGAATACTGCGATTTAAGTCACTGCATTCCATGCAAAAAGTACCATCATCATTATCATCATCATCAACATCATCATCAAAGCCATAGTCAACTAGAGAACCTGGCAACCTAGAGGGATACATATTAACAGAGCCAAAGGTGAACAGCGGTATCTGCCATTTTGTGTGGTTCACCTAACGTAAGCAAAAATAAAGAAAAACATCGGCTTAGTGTTCAAATTAAAAGCCAACAGGTCTGTGAAGAGTCTGTGAGAATATTTCATCTTTGAACTGTGTGCTACTATCAGAAGCACACTGTTAATCTGACAGGTTACAGTACTTACTACAAATAGTCTAACATTTCTTGTTCTAATCTGTTCATTGTTAAGACCTGCAAAAACTGTTAGTCCTTTTTCCATTGACATGGTGCTGTCATGGGGTCACCTCATGACTACAATCCCAACTTATGCTAATCACTACAATCCCAACAAGACTTCGTTTGAGTAGCTAACTGTTCAGAATGAATAAATAATAATAAAAAACAATATGTATTTCTCATCTTAGCATTATCATTGTGTTGTGATGATGTAAAAATGTGAAAGTGTCTTACACACTGCATCTGATCAAGCCTGGATGTGTTAGTAGAGAACAGTGAGGTTTTAGCAGCCACTTCACACCCCTCAGGCGTCACAACTGTTCACCCTTGGCCATCTCTTTCCCATCTTGCCTGCACATTCTGCTCTTGGACAATAGGGAACTCACCAGTACAAAGTAGTAAGCATACAATGCGGCCAGGTGGTGAACTACAAAAAACTTGTCCCCTATCGCCCTCCAATAGTAAAATATGAGCAGCAGATCTGCAAAAGACACAGAAAAAAGGAAACTATGTGAACTGTAGACACCCTGTCAGACTTCTTGGTGTAGACTCTGAGGCTCATTTACAGCAAGGTCCTGTACTACAAATACTGTTATGGAAATAACAAACTACTTCAAAATACACTCCGCTTTAAAAAATATACTCAGCTGAACTCACAATTATATTTAACATGGTACTGGAATTGATTCCAAATGCAGGACAAACAGAAATTTACTTAAGGCCATAGATATATGATTTGACCAGATTTGGTGCAAAGATGTCTTTGGATTTCAAATCTAAATAATCTAGTATAAAATCTAAATCAAACCTAGTATACAATCCCCTCCAAATGTACTGGAACAATGAGGCCCATTCTTTTGCTTTTGCTACACATTAAAGACAATTGCATTTAAGATCAAAACATAATAGAATAGAAATATCAGACAAGTGATCGTTCCCTCAGCTTTCATTTTTCTATTAGTTACATCTAGATGTGTTAAATACTCGTATATGGTACATTTAGTTTGAGGTCGGGGTGAAGGTCTCACAATCCACTGTATGAAGACTTCAAGCACAGAAATTTATAGATCATACCACGAGATTCAAACCTCTCATCGACAGTAAGAATCAGACCCGATTGAAATTCACAAAGAAATTCAGAGATGAGCCATAAAAGTTCTGAAACAAATCGCCTCTACCAAAGTTATGGAAATACCAAAGTGGGAAGAAAGAAAGGATCTGCTCATGATCCAAAACAAACACAGAGGACATATTGTCATGGCTTGGGCTTGTGTGGTTGTTTCAGGAACTGGATTACTCATCTTTAGTGATGATGTAACTCACAATGGTATACTTTATTCAACACATCTAGATGTAGGCATCAACAAAAATTTTATTTGTCTGACTGTTCTAATACTTTTGGAGGGGACTGCGCTTTCACAAACAATGGGTTATGCTTGCACATTTACACAGATAGGTAACATTTTAAAATACAAATTGGAAAGCTATGAATCTGCATACACTTTACTTTGAAGCAGTTAATATAGGGTGAAAAATCCCAGTAAAAACTATGCTATTTAAACAAATGTCATGGGAGTATTTATCGTTTATAAAGGAAACAACTCATACTGTGTTGTGACATGTCTCACAGCAGTGTGTGGCAGTTTCACATGCTTTCAGACTTGATTTAATATACCAGAAAGCCCTCTGCATGCAGTGTGACTACAGGATTGAACTCTTACCAGATATGAGGTAGCCTGTTGTTATTCCCACGTTTATCTTCACCAATGTTGGATCTCCCCTATAGGGTTAAAGACAGAGTAAATAAGTCTATGCTGTGCCCCTGTATTGAGGAGAATGACAGAGGGCCGTCTCCAGCTGTGTTAATTCCTACAGGGCAGCATTGCCACATAATTCTCTACATGCAGTATGACAGTTCTCTTACCACACAGGGTCCTTATTGGTGGCTTCATCAAAAAAAAGGATGTAGAGGCAAAAGAGCCCAACCACTATCGCATGGAATGTGGACACTGTCCTAGAAAAACATGGAGATGTAAAGCATAGAAGCAAAAACACTCCTGAATGACATAGGTATTATAATTGCATATTGTCACACTTGTGAAACATTTCTGGGGCCCTGATATTTTGTAAAAGATATTTTGTTCTTACATCCATGTTCACATTGTATCCATAACATCATGATATTTCACCTGCAAATCTTGTGATTAAGTAAAAGGTATAATTGTGCAAAAAAACAAACAAACAAAAAAAAAAAAACAGACATGGCTTTTCATACATAATCCCTGCATGTGTCTGTCAGACCCTATAAAGGAAGCATGTCCTCCCACTCCTCAAGGCTAACAAACCTATTTACACTACACTACTGCTATTTAGTGCACCACATCATATCACATTTAAACAACCACAAGTCTCAACAGATACAAAACATGTAATTCATTAAATCACAGTTTACACTCTTACAGCAACTAATACACAAGAAACAAAAATTGGAGCTCGTAAAAAATATTTAAAAAAAAAAATTACATCAGAAATTCATTACTATAATAATGTTACACTACTGTGTATGTGGGCACATATGTTCATTCACATTTTTCCTGTCATTTGTTTTGTTTCCCAGTAATGTCAGTTATTCTACTGGTTAACCATTATAAGGAATATAGAGCAGATAAGCAGCAAGTCATTAGTGTGTCTGCATGGTGGACACTAGAAGGTGTGTTATGTGTGTTACCTTGAGTTCCACTCAATTTGCTGCTTGTGGCTGAGTTTCAGGAAGCCTGGGCTGATCCTGCATGACAACCAGGGACTCAAGCTGTGGAAGAGCCACTGGAAAGTGCAAAAGCTGACTGTGGCGATGAGTAAGATCAGCTGGCTGAAGGCATCCATGGCCACCTGAGAGATGAAGGAGCACAGAGACAGACTGCTTAAAAAATGTTAAATCACTGAACAATATCACCTGTGCTTCAGGTCTGCCCACGCTGATGACTGTGCACACACCTGATGCAGAAAAAGAAAGCAAACAACCTTTGGATTGTACAACCTTTGTGCAGAGCAAAGAGATTTACATGCATACTGTACTCATGGACACACACACAGTGGAGTTTAGTGTACTGTAGGCTACAAACACTTTATTTAAAGCGCCATTCAGATGCCTGCCAGTGATTAATGTCAAACATGTCATCGGATATACTGGGGAGCACTATGGCTGCCCCAACACTTCAACCCTGGGATCTATAAGTAGTCCGGGGGCACAGCGAAACAGGTTCTGACGCAACATGGCTATGTCAGTTGAACAGATGATTTTGTAGACTTGACTGCTCTGTTTGTGCACTTCACTGAGGGGCATAAAGTTGTAAACTAGTTCATCCACACTGAGGCAGAAATTGTTATCCTTACAAAAATCAGCCAACAATGAAACAATGAGACTTAACAAGCTAGACTGCTTTTCTGTTCAGACTTGTTATGGTGATTTTTGAAAAATACAGATAAATACGAATAAATAGTTGGTTCTAAAACCACATCTTATACACATGCACCTGCAGTATTGACAGATTTATCTGACTGAAAATATATACTGTATGCAACAGTTATTTTATATTCTACAGGCTACTGAGAATCACCTTATGCTTTTCAACATTCAGCAGAAATCCTAATTCATTGTCATTGACTGGTCAGATCAATGCAGTTGATGAATATTTCGCCTAAATTTCTCTTTGTTTTTCAGTGCATTCCATTGTTTCTTCCTAAGCATTTCTATTGACCAGATTGTTACCCACTTTTTGTGGGTCGGAAAAGTACCCAGAATACAGAATTCATTGCTTCGTAGATGTCGGCTTAGTGGTGGGCTTGCACTGCCCAAATCTATATATTACTATTGGACAGCAAATGTTCATAAACTAATATTTTGGCTCAGTTCATCCACTGCACAATGGTGCAGGTTGGAGGCAAGATCATGTATATCTACCTCTTTATTGGCTTTGCTTAGTTCACCCCGTCTTATAAAAATATTCCTTTAATACATAATCCAGTAGTCATATCCACTCTTCAAATCTGGTATCAATACAGACGACATTTTAAATTAATCTCCGCCTCAACATTAATACATGAGAATCACATGTTTCCACCATCTATTACTGATCCTGTTTGCAATGGCATGGAAAAGGCATCAGATGCTTTCAAGACCTACAGTATATCAAGAAGGTAGCTTTTGTAATTGTTATCTTCTCAACTAGGGCTGCCTGAATCCCATCTGTTTCGGTCAGACATTGTGCTGTCACTCTGTTTCCTAATTACCCCTCTTCACCTCCTACAGTATACAAGAATAGGAAGTACTTCTGAAATTTAACCCTCATCACAAGTCACAAATTTTGAGAATGGTCGGCTATTATGTTTTAATGGGTGTGCTATTGATAAAATGAAAAGAGCTTGGGAAAGTGAGCATGGAGGGAGTTCTGAAGAGGAATGGTGGGCCGCTGCATTGGACAGAATACGATCTAGTACGATATGTGCTCGTCTTAGCCTTATACAATTTAAAATACTACACAGAATTCTTTTCTCTAAGGCCCGGTTATGTGCAATATATTCTACTATAGAGGACAGATGTGACAGATATCATGCGTCTTAGTGCAATTTGAGTCATATGTTTTTTACTTGTTCTAAATAGCAAACTTTACTGGGTTCGTTATTTTACAGTGATGTCCGAGGTGCTCAGGGTCAGTATTGATGTTTGTCCTGCTATCGCAATTTTTTGGGGTCCAAAGGTCTGGTCACAGTTTAGTTCTAAACAATTAGATATTTTAGCTTTTACATCTTTATTAGCTAGGCGTCATATTCTAATCCACTCTGGCAATCTGATAAGCCTTCTACTACATCTCAATGGCTTGTAGATACAATGTTTTTTCTTTGAAAAGATTACATGTTCTGGGAAGAGTCTTTTATCACATATTTTAAGTCTCTTAAATCTCTGCCTTCTGATTAGTGCCTTTTTTTTTCTTTCCATGTTGACTTTGTTTATTAAATTAGTTGGTTTGTTTCATTTTTTCTTGTTGATTGGGTTGTAACTGGTATTTTTTACGTGATTAAATGTGATGTTTTTTGCTGTTCGTTTCAAGTTTGAATTGTTGAAAAATGGATAATGTTTAAAACCTTATTTCAGTGTTAATGAAAAAAACAATAAAAAAAAGTTTGAACCTATAAATCCTAATTCAGAGCACCTTACAGATAAGTTTTCAATCAATATCAATCAAAAACCATATTCACATGCTAGTATGAATAGCCTATGGTCTACAAAAACCATCAAGCTAAAATTTGTGCAAGAAATACATATGAATTATACTAATCTTCTTAACATTTAGATTAAAAACTCTTCTTCAGATTAAACCTAAAACAGAAAGCACTGTTTATCTCTTTTTATACAAGATGGCTACTATTTTCCTATACTATATTGTATACACATGGCTGTAATAATTAGACTATAGTTTTAGGCTTTTTGAGACAGAGCAAATGTTTTACAAGTGTTTGCTTTAGATTGTTCGGTTGGCACTCCGTCCAGGGTGTATCCTGCCTTGATGCCTGATGACGCCTGAGATAGGCACAGGCTCCCCGTGACCCGAGGTAGTTCGGATAAGCGGTAGAAAATGAGTGAGAGTGAGAGTGCTTTAGATTGTTTCATCATGATAATATTCACGTAGAATTTCCACAAAAGTACCTAATTCAACAAAAAGTAGTTTGCAATGATATCAGTCTCTGAATTCAAACTTCAAACCTGCAGTCTGAATTGAAGGACAAGTCCACGGGCTGAAAGTATGGCGCAGTGGACCAAAAACTTTCTATATGTGTCTCCAACTTAGTTAGACATTACAGGAAATGATGCAGTGCTGTTATTCTCTATAAGGATTTACTAAATATTAATCGGTGCCAATCATTTTAAACCAGTAATATAACAAAAAAAACAACAAAAAAAAACATTTTTGTTCAAATAAATCTATACTGTCTTTATGTTTAATTATATAAAAACAGTACTTATTGCATGTTCTATTTGATATTTTGTAGAATAAAACATTGTCCAGTCTTGTCCTCTTGTAATCTCTCGTGACAATAGCATGATTTCGGGGGTGGGTAGGTACTGACAAGAAAGCAACGTTTAAACAAATTCTGTGGGCAGGAAAGTCACATGGGTGGAGCAGCAAATGTGCTCAACTCCAAGAAATTACGTGTCTGACACAAGCATGCCATTCCTGTCTAAGAGTTACAAAGATTTTGACTTTTGATACCACAATGCTACCAAATGGCTACCAGGCTCAGAATAATCCAAAAATCTGTTCAGGATAAAACAAGGAATTAAAATATTTTTTCCACCCATTTTCTTGAAGGGTGCCAATAATTCTGCAGTTGCCTTCATGACTGCAGACTCCCAAAAATAAGACATGCTGGAGTCAACCAAATAAAAAGTCCACTGGTCAATAAAACACAGATTGTTTGTTTTTTGACTTGAGTTTACATTATTTATTTATTCATTAATTTTCCATTCAGCTAAAAAAAGTGAGCAGTTTTGCTGAACTGTTTTTTTTTTTATTATGTGCAACCTTAGTGAACACCTCAAGAGCACTTCATTATGCTTCAGACTGCCTCCAATTTTATTCTGATCAAGTAACTGTGATGCTTTGATGGGGACATCATATATGATGGGGACTACAATATATGTCTGTAAAATATACGGCTACAATATCACAATAGCTTGAGATCACTGCTGCTGTTCCCAAAACTGTCAGGTGAAAGAAAACCAGTATTTCCAAAACGTATGTAATTTCGACAGTCATTCAGCTTGGCTTATGCAAACACACCATTACTAGAAGACCGATGAATGAAGCTTATTGTCTACTTGGATTTGCCAATAAAGTAAATCTCTATTATAATAATAAAATTATCCTAAAAAGAAAAATGATCTCTGAGATACTTTTCACCTCAGAGGCTGGTTAAGTTGGTTAACAGCTAGGAACAAGGAATTAGGTTTAGCATGTCACAAGTACACAATTAACATTTTTGTGTGTCAAAATTCTGAATCAGAAAGTAACAAATCTCTGTTAACATTTAAAAATACACCACACAATTGTCACTGGAAAGAGTTTATGTCTTTCATTCATCTTAAACACTTGATCACTTTATCCTGATCAACACTGGCAGCTATGCAGGAATACACCCCGGATTGAATTTCAATCCACTGCAGACACAATCAATATACAAAGTGAGGAAACAAACATGGCACCTGTACGAAAGAGTGTCTATTGTTTGCTCTGTCAGAGTATGTAAACCTAAGAAAAAGGTACATTAACCAATGAAATTTCAGTCAGGTGAAAAGCTCCACATGTCAAACCATGACAACATATTTTCAGAAATTCAGCAGTACAACTTTTTAAGCCTCTTTAAGCTAGGATAGATAAGCAGCTTTTTGTGATATCTTTACTGCAATCAAAATTATGGAATTATGCATAATACACAAATAGAGGTATGAATGACGCGTATGAAGGAGGCATTTTCTCCATTAAACATTTATCTTCAGGACTTAAATGCACATTTAACACATGTAGTTTACAAACCTGTCAATACTTGTTTAATGGAACTTGTTTCATGGAAATCCTCAAAAGTACTTTCACCTGAGGCTACAACTGCTTTAATGTGTGTAGTACAAACACCTACACTAAATATCAGGAAGCACCTTGTGACATGGTGAAATATCCATGTCCATGGTGAAATATCCACCTTGTGAAATATCGGTGACATGGTACAGATACTGTACACCACAGCACATAAAAACATGGTAAAATTTATAGTTATACAGTTATAGTAACAAAATAAAATAGCAAATAAAAAACAATAGTGATAAATAAAAAAAATTAAAGGAGAAAAAAGTGTGTGTGTGTGTGTATAAACTATAATGCACAGGTTATATTACTAAACAGAGAGATGCAGATCACAGAGGTACAGTGAAACATTGTGTGTCTTTTACCATGCAGGTAAACACAACATGCGCCTTCAGGACATCAGGATCAATCAGTGCCACTAGGACATTTCCTTAACACCAGTTCCCTAGCCTGGGCCAAACCAGTCTTACTGCATGCTTTCTGGACACGCATATTCACAGTCTTACCTATACGCCTACGTGCAGTTTGTGACACAAGAATGTAACCACATTGTGTACCACACTCTGTATGTCTTAAGCATTAGGGGATTAGGGAACCCTTGACCAAACTACTCCCTGGCTATAAAGGCTGGATTTGCAAATGAAGTATGAAGCTTTAAGTAATTTTTTTTTATTATTATTGTTTTGAACAATAGAACAAGGCTAGTCACAAGTGCAATGAAATTTACATCCCTGTTGTAGGCTTCAAATGAAAGTAAGTATAGCTGTCTTTCTGACACCGATACATCAGTTTCCTGGCAATGTATTTAAAGTTCTATCTTATATAGTGACATGACTGCCAGTTGTCAAGGGTAAATGCCTATATAGGTCACAAGGCAACATATGTAAAGCACAAACAGCAACCCTGAAGGAAGGCAAATGTTACTTAAAACCAGTTTTCACTCAGTGGAAATAATGTGTGTAGATTAAATTCCAGGGCATTGTTTCCTTATGAGGGCTACAAGCAAAGCCAGAGACTGTTTGCTTTAGTTATCACTGCTTTCATACCTGCAGTTCTTCAAGGTCTTGAGTCAGTTAAATGATTACCTCAAATTCAGCTAACAGAAAGTAACCCTTGAATGTGTTTTAATGTCTAAACCGTCAAATAATCAAGATCAAAATGTTTCAGAGTAAGGTGTGTGATCATTTTATAAAAACAAAAGGTAAATGTGGATAAAGGAGGCAAGAAAAATGATGATAATAATAATAATAACTGAGACTATTGTACTCTCCACTATGTGCATGTCTGTTTTGAATCTAGTGTCTTACACAGATTATTAGTCACTTATCTGACAGAAATCGTACAGAAACACGAAGCAGCAGGAAACTGTTAAAAGCTCAGCGTTTAACCCTAAACGTTACTGCTGAGACTTAAAAACACTCAACAACACGACATCTACAGTCGCTGGTGAACGCTGCCATTACCCACTAATGACTTCCTGTCAAACCTACACATTAATATCCTTCCTATAGAACTAGTATGCAACTAGCTACAAAACCTCACAAGCCAAGAAGCAAACACTGAACTAATAAGCTTATAAAATCCCAGTTCGTTGAGGCTAAAACCTGCTAACATGCTAAACACTAGGCTAACACAGACACATCTGTACACAGCAGCATCTTTATTTTATTTATAGGTTATGTTTTGATTGTAGTCTATGTTTCAAACGGGTGGCAAAAACACTAAACTGGGGGAAAACACGGTCGTTGTTGTAATGTTTTGTAACCTTAGGCCAGGTCTCGTCGCAATGATAGGAAATCACCCAAAACAAAACAAATAAAAACCGTACTATTAATTACAGGAGATATATTTGATCGGTCATGCTTACTTACCTCTTGTCAAACATTCACCATGTTAGCCCAGTTGGTGTAGTTAGTTCCGTCGATGCTGTAATTGTCAGCTACTTGGTCTCGGAGCTTGAACACATCATAAGGGCTGAAAAATCTGTCCACTACCGGCGCCTGTGCTCACTCAGCAACACTGTCGGTCCTCCACAACATGACAAAACACAGCTGTGTCTTCATTTTAGCACTGCGATTGACTTGTGCTCGTTTATCAGTGCCATGCGTGCGGAAAGTAAGTTGTTTGAGCATAGCAGAAATGAGACATGCTAAAGCAGGATGTTGCATGTCTGATGCGCAGAGATGGAGGAGGTTACTGTAGGGCAAAGCGCTCTCTGGTGTGGGCATCAGGTTTCACTCTCATTCTTAAAGACATACAGGGCGTGTGTGTGGGGGGGGGCATAACATTCAGTTTGTGCATTAATAATTGTCAGTGGAAGGTGTCCTTGCATATGCAATGATGATTGTCTTTACCTGTACTCATTCAGCAGACGCTTTTAGTACAACTGAGTTGATCGGTTGAGGCTTAAAAGCCTTTTCTGTTCAAATATCCAGCTTGTCCTGACCAGCCACTGATTCAGAGCTGCTCAAGCTGGTGACATCTTTGCCAGATGGTATGTTATTTATGTCAGTGCCAGTAAATTGACTTATAATTATTTGAGATTTGCTAATTGCTTTATTGTTGTATTTTCTTACAATTAACTTCTACAATGAAACATTACAAGCTGGTCCATCTGCACAAGGGCCAAGATTAACAACATGGTGGAAATGAACAACATGATTGCAGAATTTCTTTTTTGTTGCATAGTTTAAAGAATGATTTGTTACATCATGATGTTATTTTATTTGCTTTATGGCATAACTCAGTTTGGGATTGGGATTATTTTTGTTTGGATGATTACATCGATGAAGGATGATGTGAAGTTGGACATCATGTTGTGGATACAGATCACTGCTCACAATTGAGACTAGACTCAATAAGAGACCTTACTTCAATAAGTTCAATGAGTGTTGGTGGATAAGGTTCATAATAAAACAGAACTATTCTATTGGTCCACCAGAGGGCAGACAACGTGCATTAAAATGCGAGCAAAGCTGGCATTAGTCATAGCACAAACACTGCCACATACTGTTCCTATTTACAAACACAAGAAAAAACAGACTCCACAGGCCACATGATAATAATAATTTTCTTTCATCAGATCATCTATTAACGTTACCTTTGTTTAGAAATTACTCCTAAATCTGAATACTGAATCAAACAGAATAGCCTCACCGATACAGTCTGTTTTGTGTTCCTTCAGAAGCCTGACATCAGACTGATTCTTGTAACAAATTGTGATGCTGCAGTATCAGTGAATTTAGGTCAGAAATGTAATCAGGTAGCCCACGCTCATGTATTGTGTCAGTCAGCTGTATTTCTGGCTGTTAGAAAATATGTCCAGTGGCCTACAAGCTTGTACTGTATAATGCCTTCAAGGAGCCGCTCTACAAATCCCCTAATGCTTACTTTCATATTCTTTTGCAAACCTATGTATAGCCGACAAAAATAATGTAAATCCAAACATGGAACATACTATACTCCCATTTTTTTTACTTTACTTTAGTCCACAACAGATACAAACACATCCCTCTGTTAGCAGTTAGTAAGATAATGATCTTCACCAGTCAACCAAACAATCGTTCCAATCTGGACTCAATTGGATTTGATTTGTTTCAACCATTCTGTGGAAAACTGAGAAACTGTGGGAAACAGATGTCAGTAAATCATTTGTAACATCACTTGGTTGCATGGGTTATGTATAATAATTGTCTTTCCACACCTATGACTTTTCCAATCTGTCTGTGCCTATCACACATAAATATAGCAACCGTAAGGGAACAGACTGCCCTCACACAGCAGATACACACTGGTCAAGCGTATACGAGACAACACTGCTCTGTGGTAGTGGTCTGGCAAGATGTCTTATCGTTTTAACTGCTTCTTATTTAATTTCTGTTGTTTACATGTGGTTTTGGTTGTTTCTTTTGTCTGAAAATAAATAACCAGCATTAAGATTTTTATCCAGTGTCAGGTTATTTATTTCCCATTGATCTCTTGCTAATAATCTCTTATTTAAGTCTCAATATCTCAGAGATTGTTCAATTTCATCATTGTGTGGTAAGTCATACAAAACTCCACATACACAAATAATGTTCATTTATTTAAAATAATGGAGATTGTAAGACTTCAATTCAACTCTCATGGCTTTAATGATTATGGAATGCGGTGGATTTGACATGCGGGTGATGTTCGAAAAGAACAATATATACAATCATCATATACAATCATATACATTTTTTTCATCTGCTAAACCTACTAAAAGCAAAAAGAAAATGAAAACTAAGTTTTATAATATAGTGTGGTGCTGTAGTGAGTCACTGTCTTGGATTGAACTGGTGCATGCAGTTAACTTTAAGAAAAGAAAAGTCTGGTAAATGAATAACAATTCCCCTGTCAGTGGAATGCTCCACTATAAAATGGAAGCATGTTTAGAATTACTTAAATCCTGCTGTTTAGTCTAAGGTGATTGGTGCACCTCTGTTCAAGGCTCACGAGAATCAAAAGATTACATGTGTGTGAAGAGTTACATAATGCATTTTTTAATGTTCTTTTTGAACATTCTCAAAAAGTTGTTTAAAACGACTTTTTTTCTGTGGAAAGGTGTAACAGCACTGCTGGATATGCTATTTAGTGTCAATTACTTTGCAAGAATAGAGATTTCTGTCTGTTTAAGAATCATTGACTGTATACCAGGTTTGCATGACTGTGCTTCTGGGCAGTCAGCTTGGTTTTCCTGTGCACATGCTTCTGAAAATTCCTCGCCATTTATTGGCTGCTACTAACATCATTTACAGGAATTTAGTGCTTGAAATAATAGCCAGGTCAAATATTGTTTTTTCTTGACTTACTGCAGATGTACCTGCAAATGTGCCAGAACCACCTTCAGATTAGATTTATCAATAGACTGCTCCTTGCATTAGTGGGTACTCGAATCTTAATAAAAAATTAACAGGTTCCCATTGAATAGGTTCCTTTGTGTGTTTTTATGAATGATATAATGACTGAATTTTGACTGAAGAAGTATTTATCTTTTTACTTATCTTTTTGAAGAGAATGTAATAATTGACTACTGACTATTAAAGAAGATGGAGACTTTAAGCTGCTAAATAGATATTTTAAGAAGCGATGGATGGAGACATTTAACATTATTAGATAAATTATTGTTCTCATGTTGATGAGTGGGGGGCACGGTGGCTTCGTGGTTAGCACGTTCGCCTCACACCTCCAGGGTCGGGGTTCAATTCCCGCCTCCGCCTTGTGTGCGTGGAGTTTGCATGTTCTCCCCGTGCCTCGGGGGTTTCCTCCGGGTACTCCGGTTTCCTCCCCCGATCCAAAGACATGCATGGTAGGTTGATTGGCATCTCTGGAAAATTGTCCGTAGTGTGTGATTGCGTGAGTGAATGAGAGTGTGTGCCATTGGCACTCCGTCCAGGGTGTATCCTGCCTTGATGCCCGATGACGCCTGAGATAGGCACAGGCTCCCCGTGACCCGAGGTAGTTCGGATAAGCGGTAGAAAATGAATGAATGAAAGATGAATGAATGTTGATGAGTGATTGGGAACACGGTGGCAAATGTTATGTCAAAATATGCTACATTTTTAGTAGAAGTGGTTTCACACATCTGCTCTCAGCTGAGGATTGATGAACAGCAGGCTACAAAATTATTGACATTCCTTCAGGAGATAGGAGGAAAGCAACAAGGAAAAGGAGCAAGGAGTCCAAGGTCAAGGAGTACCTTAACACCTTATATGTTTTTCCTTTTTCCATTTCACTGTTTTTTATTTTCTCTTGTACAAAGACAGTTTTATCAGTGGCTTCCATTTAGAACACAACTATATATGATTAATAAAAAAGTATAAAAGTACTGCTGTACTTTCTTGCCAAATTAGATAGGCTGCCTCACACTTGAGCTATTTTTATCCAGCTAGAGCTAAATATAAGTGATCTGGACTGGTTACAGTATATTCAATCTAGCATTCCATTGAACAGCCTTCTAAAAGCTGCACTTGTACCAGGAAAAAAGTAGTGATTTCTTTGCTCTATATCTAAGGCAGTCTCAGAGATTGGTGGATTTAAGTGTTCTGCTGGAGGATGGCTACCTAGAGCCTGTGAGCTCCTGGATGTCAAGGATATTCATAAACTCTAAAAACTAGTTCTCGCTACATAAACATCCAAGCGCACTGAATCGTTACTGATAAATGAAAAGTAAATTTATGATTGAAGTTTGAACTGTAAAAGCTAGCAAGATTTTAAGAGCCATTTAAAGAATTTTAAACAGGATGGTGCACTTAATGCTGCACTTTCCAAGATTAATAAAAGACTTGCTGCAAGTGGTTCCACTTACACAGGCATGAATGGAATTTTATTGCTGATTGTGTAAAGAGGGGGAACAAAAGAAGGGTAAAACAATAACAATATTAAAGCAGGAGCCGTTCGGATCCGTTTTGTGTCAAGACCTGTAGAAGCAGTCTTAGATGCACACAGAGATCCCCTCCAGGCATTTCAACTGGTTTTGGATCAGACGCAGCTCTTGTCAGCAAGGGGGCTGTATCTCACTGTGATCAGCAACTCGTCAGCTCCAGGAAATCCCCCACCACCACCTCCACCCCTCTTCCCTTAGTCACACCCCCTCCACCCTCTGAGCATGTCTGACTAAAGCTGAACGTATCCTCATTCCTGGTATTCTATTTCGTTCTTCTCTTCTTTCAGCTTCCAAATCCCTCTTTTCAGCCTGGGTTGAGGACATTCTAAGGTAAAGTGTGCAGAAGCAATCTGCTAATAAAGTCCAGACTGCAGTCCTGAAACTGTTTTCACAGACACAGTTCACTCCCACTCACTATTGTCTTTGGATTCATGACATGCTGCTGGGCCACTGAAGGCCTCTATCGTGTTTCAGTGAGAAATGATTGATTCTAGAAACGTGAAATGCTGATATGGAATAGTTCGTCTTTTCTGAAATACTTCAAACCAGTATATCGCAAGGATTTAATTGCTGTATTTTTAATAGAACACTTGAATGGATGTCAGTGAAAAGAGACATTATCTCTTGCTGAATGCTGAAGCTCTGAGGATAAAGTACCACCATTGCCCAAATGCAGAATCTTTTGGAATGTGACTCTCAGTAAACATACTATCAATCATCAGGCTTCAGTATAGCTGAGGTTTAAACATGGTTTTGGCCTGCTGCACTTGAAGCAGTGAAGGAAACCTGGAATTGAATTCTTTCAGTCGTGTGCTATGCAACAGGACTGGTTAGGGATCTGACCCAGTGGTTGCTGCGGTAACAGGCTTTTTTTCTGAGCGGGGGCCTTCCCTATAATTGCACCGTGCATTTTGGTCCTGGATTACACAGCTAGCACAAAGCACTGATTATTTCTCTGTAGTAGAGGGAAGGGGGAAAGGAGAGGTTGGCAGGGTTCCAAGGAATGCCATAGTTTTCTTATAAAGGAAAGTTCTCATTTGGTCAGCGTTCTGTCATTCAGATGCTGGCTTTATTTTGGGAATATTGGCTATCAGGTTCTGAGGTAATAAAAGCCTTTCACTGTCATGGATATGAAAAGAATAAAATAATTTCATACAGTGAAAGAAGATAAAAGCAAAACATACTACATGTTACTTTTCTGGGCAATATTCTAAAACAAAGGTTTCTTTATAGTTCCTTACACTGTAGAAGCCTTTTTAAACCTTTCAGTCATTTAAATTACAAATAGGGAATGGTATTCTTCTTGTTTCTTTACTCATCAATTTGTGTCAGTGCACCTCTCACATAGCTGGAGGAAAAAAAGCTGGATTCGTTTATCAAGAACTACTAGTTCAGAAAAAGTTCATGACCTGGATGAAGCTGTAGATATTGGCTGAACCTAGTTACCCTATATATATTTAAGACCTTGGATGTGTTGAGCAGTCAGTGTAGGGGTGTTAACACATTATTCTTGAATGAAGGATGATGATAAAGAGCTACAGCACAGAAACGGTTGTTTGACCTCAGAATAAATATGCATGCCAAAATGTTTTCAGTATTTTTCTTTAAACCCCAACCTAGTGGGTTGTGGCACATATAATGGCTCAATATGCAATTTTCTCTCCAATGACTTTTTCAGGGTTTCTCTACTTTGGAGTCTGCTTTTCCATTCAAAGATGTTAAATAACCATTTCCAGAAATCTCAGGCCACTGGCTCATGTAACTGCTTTCAAAGTCTTCTGGAAGTTCTCTGAGGGTAGCCTCAAAACTAAAGATTTATGATTCTACCAAAGAAGCAAGACATTATAGACTTTATCTATAACATACAATTTATTCATAAAAAGAACCGCATGACAGAGGAACCGTTTAAATGAGAAAATGACAATAAATACAGTGAGAGTGGAATGTAAATGAACAATTTAAAGATTATGGCACAAATAAAACTATTTGATAAAAGCAGGAAACTAAAAGAACTCTTGGTTATCCAGTCAAAAGAAGCAACTCTCTGAAAAGCACTAAAGCCTTGGTATTTCATATATATGGAAAAAACTAAAACTTCCAGTGATGTAAAAAGACATGGAATGATTTAAAGGCCTTTGCTCTATTTTTCAGCCCATTATTGGACACCGCTTAAGATCATCCTCAGTCTTATGATGCAATAGAGCAGAGATTGGCTGATGAAGCTTAACTTAGACTGATTTACTCTGAGATGCATGATAATTCAATTATTTAAAAAAAAAAAAAATCACAGGCTATAAAAAGTGGATCTCCAAGCAAATTTTGCCTAGTGAAAATATTTTCTTCACAGTTCTCCATTCTTCATAAAAAAGGCCATTAAAAAGAATGTTCTGAATTTTAGCATAGCAGGTTTTATGCATCTTACAATTTATATTTAAATATGACCATAAAACATGGCCAAATTAAAAACAGGTCATCTAGATTAGGGGCAGGGGTCACAAGGCAATACCACTCTCTTTCTCGCATCCCTTAATACAAAACAAAAGACTACTGTAGATGATAGCAAAAGACTTGCTCTGTTGAGAATATATTGCATTAACACTGTTTCGAGTAATGATGCATCTCTTCCTAGTAGTCGATACCCTGATCATTGTAGTGGCCACTGTATTCATCATGGTAACTGCCCTGGTACTCCTCCTCTTGGTATTCTGCCTGATAGTCACTGTCGCTGATCTCCGAGCCATTCGTCCCTGTGCCTTGGCTGCCGTTGGCATGGATGATGGGCTCTGTGGCCGGGGCACAGTATTTTGGGTCATAGACCTGCCTGCCCAGCCCGTACACGCTCATGCCCTTCTGAGATGCCACCTTGTTGGTGCCCATCTGCAGGGAGATGGTAGAGTTGTCCAGAGGTTGCACAGCGACCTTCTGATCAAAAATGTCCCTTCTGGTTCCTGGGGCAGACATGCCAGCCTACAGAGATGATATGGCATGGGGAGAAACACACTTCAACAAGAATAGTAGATAGTACAAAGTACCACAATACCAAAATCAAATACACAATAATGCGTTTTATATTGTTGAATGTGACATTTGGCATTACAGATGTAAAGTATAACATGATCACAACCGGAAAACCCGTAAAGTTTCTGCAATTCCCATTAAGATCATAAAACCTTCCACCATTCCTTAGATCCATCCCAATTTTAATGCATTTTTTTATGTAATTTCATTACAATTTTTAATGCCATTGTGTATGAACTACAGTTTTTAATCATTCCACACTTCATTAACATTGTATATCATCTTGATTAGAAGGTGTACCTGGCTAGCTCCTTTGTTGGTGCCCATCTGAAGGCTGATGGTAGTCTGGTCGTAAGGCTTGTCTGTTTGAGTCTTTGGGTCATAAAGGTGTCTCCGCGTGCCATAAGCAGTCATGCCCGCCTGGCTTGCACATTTGTTAGTCCCCATCTGAAAACATCAGCTGTGAATTTATTTGCCAACTTCTATTATGTGTAGCAAAATAACAATCGGGATTGGACATTATAGCAGCTGAAAAAGATGCTTGTCTAACCTGAAGTCCAATAACACACTGGCCAGCTTTCATCTTCTCATCATCAAAATGCCTTTCCAGCTTATCTGAGTATTTCACTCCAATGTCAACCTTCGTATCAAGGCCTTTAGTTTTCGCCTGCAAACAAATATGATTAGTTTAAAAGAAATGATTGTATGTGGCACATACATAAGCATGAACTCAACACAAGCTAATTTATAAGAAATGAGCCCTGTTCCAAGAACATAACAGAGGATCAGAACATACCATGCTGGCAAGGGCGAGCAGTGTGGTCTGAACTTGAGTCATGTTCCCATTTTCAAAGAGGTCATTGGCTTCAAAGATGTCACTGGGCTTCATTCCATAGCTTAGGATGGCTTTGATGAAATTCCCAAGGTTCTCCAGCTACAGGAAACACAGCAACAAAGAAAGCCGTCTTATACTAACTCAAACAGGACACAATAACTGATAAAAATCATTGGTTTCGCTATTACCACAGCACACAGTGACTATGCAGGCTAGCGTTGTGTAAGTCCATTACAGGGGTATTCCTTGTATTATATCTCTGCCTTCCAGGACATGAAATGAATAGCTTTCACAACAAAGGGTATTATTTGGGTGGAAAACAGCAGCAGCAGTAAGTCTACCTTGTGCCAGTTCAACTGCGAGTGGTTGATTTTCTTTATTGCTCCTGGCTGTAGCTTGTTTATCAACCTAGAATGACACAGGGACGAAGATAAAGCTTGATAAAGAAATGTATTATCCATTTATATAAATAGAAAGATAAACTGTTAATAAGAATAAACTGTAAAAAAAAAAAAAAAAAGGTACACAAGATATTTAACTCTAAAAATTATGAGCAGTGTAGTGATCAATGTCATATTTGATTTGTCATATGTCATATTTGACATAACACAGTGCTGACAAGGAGGTGGCAGCACACTGCAGGAGTGATATAACAGAGTGCAGTGGACACACACACACTTCAGCATTGTGCAGTATATGAACTTACTCGCACAGAATGACACCATCTTTCAGGCCCTTCTGAAAGTTGTCTCCAATGGGCATGCCAGTCACCTCTTCAATCCAGTAACGCAGCTCCTCTTCTTTTTGCATATCATATTTCTGTGCGATCTAAATGTGAAAATGGGGCAAAAGCAATAATTTACTACTTTAGGTTTACTACTACTACTGTCAAATCAAAATCACAGATTAGGACCAGATATAGTAGTTACTCAGGGCACAGACGCCTTCAAGAAACAACCCTTAAGACATACTGAAATGTTATTTTCTATAGTGAATATCTGAGGCTTCAGGGTTCTGCCTTCACTTCTGAAGAAAGAATCTTGCATTGCTTGCATTCTCTTGTACTTTTGATTCTGTGTAAGCTTCCAGTCATGTGACTCATCACAAACACATGGTTACGCAGAACACCATGTAATCAGTGAAACAGAGCGTGGATACTTTTGGCTCTTTTTCTACATTTGCTCCATGGCATGTATGACACGGCATGGTTTGCCAACTGCCGAAGTCAATGATGCTAGTTGTGAGCCAGTTCATCACAAACATATGATGGAAGGTCAAGACTCTAGCACCATTAAATCACTCCCAATACTGTTAAATAAATCAAATGTGAGACTAATTTCAACCCCAGTATGCTTACTAAATGAAGCCATGAAATAATATTTATCTGGTGGGCTTTTAAAAGTACAGCACACAGGATCAGAAATCTAATAGTGATGAAGCTGTTCTGTTGTTTACATTGCTGTAAGTAGAACATTTCACACTGCTCCAGATTCCAGCAAATAAACCATAAAATTGATCATATCACTCCCCAAAGGCAAAGCATCATAAACTTTGTTACATATAAAGTGAAGCACAGTTGTATTCCTAGGAATGTATTGAGACATGCTGAAAAAGGAATTCAGTGTAAAAGGAATTATAAATGTTAAATACCTTGAGTAGTGAATTGTTTAAAAATGCTACACAGTGTCTCAAGACTATATAGCCCTTAAAAGGGCAAAAAGGGACCCAGGAAAGAAATGTGACCTTCATCTCCCTTAGTTTAGTTTCCATCACTGTTCCTAACCATAACTTATTCAAGCCAGTGTAGATATTAGCTTGCTGCCACTATCATCTATGCGTGGCTGATAATGAGACAGGACACAGAGGCTAGGAAAGTAAATAACAAGTAATCGTCAAAACAAGCATCCAAAAGAAACATGCTCAAATGTGCCTAAACCATGTGAGTAACTAAATCCAGGCAAAAAAGCCCTCAGGACTTTGTAATGCTAATTTTTCCCTCTCTTCAGTAGAGTTAAGTTCAGTGTTGATGGAGTGTAGTGAACTACTGGCCTCTTTCTAAAGACTCTCAGCTGGAATGTGAGAGCAGCCACCACAAAGAATGCTCTGTAGGCCACAATCCGTCTGTCCAATTTCAGGACAGGCAAGACATATATTATATATATATAAAATGATATAATCAAAAGATAATTTTTTCAAATAAAAGATGAATATGATTTCAACTCAGTCAGGTACAGTCCATTTACAGGCTAAATAATTTAAAAAGTAATTGATGGAAAATGCAACAAACAACAGAGCGTCTCACTAAAGACTGGAGGAGAAGTTTATTTCTTCTACCACTTTTTCCCCAAAGAACCATGGTACCATGTACACAGGCAACGGTCAAAAAAGAAGGAAGTATTTTAGCTCCTCTTTTTAACAAAGAGTTTAATCTTGGCCGAGCCTTTCTATTACATACTTCTATTCTCTTACCAATGACAAAGCAAAACAGGATGGACAGTGCAGGAGTATCGTCTCCTCAGCCAGTTTTATTAGTTATTTAGATATTGTAGGTTAAAGGAATATACAGAGGACTTCCCTGCTTCCACAGCTATCAGATATTTTTCAGAGAAATTTTGAAGTAAAATGCATTTCCGAAATACCATACTGGTAGTGAAGTACTCTTCATAAAAACTTTATAGCAGGAGAACTAAGGGATATAAAACAGTGGTTGAACCAACAATTCTTGAGTAGGGAAATTAGAGGATAAAATGTGCATTACAAGCCTCTTTGTAAAAAGGCACACAAATCTTTTAAACCCTTTGCAAAATATATGCAAGGCAAAAACAGGACAACAATGGCCTCAGGAAATGGTCTTTCCTGTCCTACCCAAAATGGCAATATAGGGTTAACAGCTGCAGCCTTTTACACAGCCTGAACCAATCCAGGAAAAATTTTGCTGGTCAGCATACTGCAGAGAATGCAGCAAGTCGTCAGACCGCACAGCCTCTCTATCCACATGAGCAGTGATTGGTTATGTTAAACCTCTCTCTGGAATGTAACGTTGTGGAGAATTGGCCCTGGAGCCACAAACTTAACCTGGATTTGGTTATACCAAAACCACTCCCGGGTTTTTCTTCAACTTGATAAGCGCCACTAAAGACCAGTGTCTTCATTCCTTCCACAATGAAGAGCACTGAGCCATTCAGCTCTTCCCTGGCATTTTTCCAGCGAGCCCTCTTCCACAATCTCATGCGAAACACAGGAGACCGTCTAAAAGTGAGCTGGTTTGGCATGCCATATGAATATACCATTGTGAGAGAGTTTCAGTTTCCCAGGCTAGAGTACACCAAAGTGTTCCAAACCTCCTCCAAACTCATTTAAATACAACCCCCCCGGAAAAGTATTAAAGTATAAATGACAACTAAATCTTTTTGCAGTCAAATATGCTATAAGGATGCAAACACCTAACATTTCATTTTCAGTATGATACTTCTATCGAAGTAAAACTCACCATTGGCCTGAAACTAACATTATCTTGGTAACCAATCTAACATCTGTTGGCAAGTGAGAAACATTAGAAGCATAAAGAACATCCTTATTGCATTCGTGCCATGTGTTTACATGCAAAATATGTCACTCAACAGAATGTGCTTACAGAATAATATGTGAAATCTAATGTCATAGTTGCAGTGCTTCAGACTAGTATCAGTCAAATAACAATACTCAGAATATACTAAAGTAAAAAACAACAACAATAATACAACAATGAGGAATAATTGCAAGACTAGATTGATAAATGAATTACATTTCCAACATTACAGTACCAAAAGATAACAACTGTATAATAAAATTCATAAGTAAAGAACAAGATTGATTGTTTACGCAAAGTATTACCATCTCTCCTGCTTAAATTCATCAAGCCAGCTATACTGTATGTTGGTTGTGTAAACAAATGAATGGCCCATGTTGTATTGGCAATAAACCTGTAAATAGGTGAAACTTAAGTATGTTGTTGTGTAATTAAGAATATTCATTCATTCATTTTCTACCGCTTATCCAAACTACCTCGGGTCACGGGGAGCCTGTACCTATCTCAGGCGTCATCGGGCATCAAGGCAGGATACACCCTGGATGGAGTGCCAACCCATCGCAGGGCACACACACACACTCATTCACTCACGCAATCACACACTATGGACAATTTTCCAGAGATGCCAATCAACCTACCATGCATGGGGGAGGAAACCGGAGTACCCGAGGCACGGGGAGAACATGCAAACTCCACACACACAAGGTGGAGGCGGGAATCGAACCCCCAACCCTGGAGGTGTGAGGCGAACGTGCTAACCACTAAGCCCCTGAAATATCCTTTTTCCATAGCTCAACCCTGAAACTGGAATACATGTATTTAAAAAAACTGGTCAGGTGACTGCTAGATTTGAACAACTAAAAGACTAAACAACCCACATCAGACTATACAAACAAGGGCATTCAAAAAGCTCAGTTTTCAGAAAATCAAGATGGTGAAGTAGAGAAACGGGACCAACAAGTCTCTGACCCATCCAGCCGGAAACTAAATGTTACTGAGAAGGACATTCTCTTATGGCTACTGAAATCTTGCTACCCGGCTCGTGACCTTCAATCAATGCTCGTACATCCCAATAAAGTGAATCACAATGCTGTGTAACACTTTAGCAACTTGTAGACACCACTGCTACAGTATACAATAATAATACAAATGCTGTCCCCAGGTCTTCTTGATTTCTGCAGATGATGTAAAAATATACAAAATATATTTTATATATACTCAAGTTAAATCAATCATGATTATAACTGTAGCTTACAGTTTTAAGGTTTTATGAAAACAATAAATAATATGCAATTAAATACATAATTACAGTGTTTTTTTTAATTATTACTTTTTATTGCTATGGAAAAAATAACTGTTGGTTGTATGGTGGACTGACTGTTATAGCTGTGCTGAAAATGAAGAATATTGAACAAATGCAATAGGCTTCTCTTTATTATTATTATTTATGCAAAGGCAATCCCACGAAGGCTACCAATAAAGCAACAGTTAAAGGGCTTATAAGTACATAAACTTTCCAGAAAAAAAAAAACACACACTAAATCTATGTCTTTTAAAGATATGTAGTTCATTTTGCTCATTTGTTCTGGAAGACATTCTCCTTGAAAGGATGACATGGACTACTGCAACTACTACTAAAAATAAAATGATAGAACAATCCTAGTCTTTTCTAGTACACAGTTCATAAATGTGTAGAATACCTGTGCTTCAAAACACCAATTATTTTCAGCAGTGATCTACCTGAACAATGACTACCCAGGAAATGCTCACAGTGATTAAAAGGACTAACAAAGCTAGTGGAATAAAGACCTCTATAGAATATAACCTACAGCCCATTTGTTCCCAAAGCCTTTGGGTAAACAGTGACGTCACCCACGAAAGAATTTGTGAGGCATTTCCGCTGTCTCATTCAACATCCGGCCTGCATTAGACACTTGGATCTTTTCCCACCCTGTTTGGTGTGAAATCAAGAATCCTATGCAAACTTTATTTATAGGGCAATAGATCAACGAGTAACAATACCGTACAGCTCTATGTCTTAGACGAGAGTGAACACACATGATGAAGAAAGTGAAGAATAATAAACAAAAAAAGTTATAGATAATATAATAATAATATTAATAATAATAATAATAATAACATTATTATTATTATTATAAGTCTGTGTAGAGTTAAGAGGATTTAAGCCCCGCCCACAGAGGCGCACAATAGGATACAGTGGACTCGGATTTGTCTCTTATTCCATTCATCCTCTAAAAGTTAGACACATTTTAAGAAATGATCTTGAATGAAACTAAAGGAGACGCACATACGTGTTTTTAGCAAACTATCTAACCTCATCAGCTCCAGAAGTTTGATCTAGATCCAATAAGTCAACTGAAATAAATCTGTTTATATAACTCAGAATCAGAATCAGAAAGAGGTTTATTACCAAGTATGTTTTCACATACAAATAATTTGTTTTAGTGACAGAAGCTCCATAGTGTAACAGAATGATATATACAATATAGACAATATGTCTATATCTATACAATATAGACAAGTGTGAAAAGACGATTTGTCTGTAGTATCTTTGTCAGCCGTAGGTTTAAGGACAAACACGATTTAAAGCGATAAACGGCGCTTAAATGAAGTTATAAATACTTTAAGGTTTTGACCGGAAATAAACAAACAGAACGGTATTATCTGAAACAGTACAGTGTTATTAGTGTTATTATTATTGTTGTTATTATTGTTGTTGTTATTGTGCTCTCTGAATGTCTACTGAACTTAAACCATCATTTTATTTGTTGCAGCATCTTTGCGTTTCTTTCTGAGAGGTCACTAAGGAAAGGTCTGTTTCTTACCTTGCTTTTAACTTCTGCAGATAATCCGTAGGCTGGTCCCTTGTTGAACTGCGTCATGTTTCTCTGCTTTAAAACGTCTTTATGTCGCAAAAATCAGAGCAAAAAATAAAGTAGCGAATAAAACGTGTGTTTCACTTGATTTCGAGTCGCAGACGATGTAGTTCAGTGTTCCTCTGCCGCAAAAAAGCCAAAGTCAGAAACTCCGCCCGAGTTTTGCCTCTTTTCGGGACGACAGCGTTACTGAGTTCAATGGAAAAATCTCGCTCTGGTAGCTGTGTGTTCGCAAAATGACTGATTTCTGTTAGCCAATCACATGGGTCTGATTTACATACGTAACTCCGCCCACCCTCACAGCTGTGCCGCTGGCAGCATCTGAGACCATCTGAGTTCAGACCACTGATGTTAACTACACTGCATACTTTATACTATATAAAATGTTTCTCGTAAAGAACCTCACAAAGGACCCACAACTAGCCTGTTTGTTTTAAATAATAATTACAAATCAAATAACATGAACCGGGGGGCACGGTGGCTTAGTGGTTAGCACGTTCGCCTCACACCTCTAGGTTTGCAGGTTCGATTCCCCCCTCCACCTTGTGTGTGTGGAGTTTGCATGTTCTCCCCGTGCCTCGGGGGTTTCCTCCGGGTACTCCGGTTTTCTCCCCGGGTCCAAAGACATGCATGGTAGGTTGATTGGCATCTCTGGAAAATTGTCCATAGTGTGTGATTGCGTGAGTGAATGAGAGTGTGTGCCCTGTGATGGGTTGGCACTCCGTCCAGGGTGTATCCTGCCTTGATGCCCGATGACGCCTGAGGTAGTTTGGATAAGCGGTAGAAGATGAGTGAGTGATAACATCAACCATACTATAGAATCTATAGCACATGTTTAAGGCAAAATTTTTAATGCATCTTCAAAATGTAGCTACAGTTTATAGAATGAAAAAAGCTGTTTAACCAATTTCACACAGTCAGAAACCCACTGTATGTTTAGTATAATAACCTGCTGCGTAAATACCGACTCATATACATACTGTCAAATGCAAAATATTGCTACCCTTTTAAACAATGGATAAAAAAAGTTTTGAGGATGTTTTTTGATTTTGAATTTTGATTCAAAACGTTTCACTCAAACTGCTGGAGAAACCACTTTCCTGAACAAAAACAAAATGCACTAGAACATTTTTTTAAATAGCAGTGAAGTAAAGAACCAAAGCAGACTGGAATTGTCAAGTTTCAAAATAAACTATTAATGCTATTATATCAGTTTTTTGAAAATAGGGAAGTGCTTACATGGAAAAAATAAATCCTCTGATACCTAGTGTAAAATATGACACTGTAGCTGATTTGCACCCATGATCGAATTGTTCTAGTGAAATCATAAATTCCACTTAATTTTATATTTTAGACACACCTACAGCACTTGAGACACAAACATAAGAGGCATATAAAGAAATGATCTAAATTATGATCTAAAGATATTTTACATTTAATAAATACCACAAATATGAATAAGCGGTAAATTACTGAAACATATGTGCTTTGTGTAAGAGGCAGGTTCTCCAGGATGCTTGAAACCACCCTTTGCTTTTAATTTACATCAAATCTTTTAAGTACACATTCATGCTGGGACGTTGTTTGAAGAATCCTGGAGAACCTGCCTCTTTATTTGCCTCCAACAGTGGATTGAAAAATAAAATGTAATTGAAACAACTGTCTATTATTTTCAGGAATGGCATAGAAAATGTTCTCTTTAATATTTAATCTTTTGTAAAACAATTCAGGCACACTAATCCAGAAGCCGGAAACTAAACTAAACAATTATGAGCTAGCTATAAAAATAAATGGCTGTGTTGAAACATTAAGCCAGGTGCCCAAAGTCATTCTTTTCCACCAGTACAAAGATTAAAAGTATGTTAAAACTTCTGTCTATTAGGGATAATACTATTATGATGAAAATTAAATAATGCACAGGCATACAAGACTGCTTTCTATTTTTCATCACCCATAAATTAGACAAATCTGAGTTGGATGATGTTGGAGCGCTTCTACATGAGTATCAGCCTACTTTTCCTGCTGTGATTGTCTTTATCTCTGCAGCCAGCGGCCAATAATGACAGGCGCCATGATGTAGCACTGCTCTGCAGCTTACAATAATGTACTTACATACTACACATCTGAAATGTGTGCAGAACCTTTCATATCTGCTTTTAGATGATCTGACAACATGGCTGAAACCTGTTGTGGCTTAGGTTACCAGTCATAAGCTGTGTGTGTCTGATCTCTGAAACACCACATAATTTATTTAATTTTTCTTTACTCATGCTGTTCAAGAACATCCCTGTTATGTCCAGAGCAAATCTGGTGACTGAGGAAAAACTTTAATCACACAATTATCCATGCATGAACACATGAGTGCAGTTATAAGCAAAGTAGTTCCCATTCAATGTACTTATTGGTCCCAAAAATAACATTAACAAATGTCTATAATTTCACACTTCTATAATGCTAGATTTTGGAGATTAGGTCAAAAATAGAAACTTTATTCTTTTTTTTTTGCAGGCCCCCCCAACTGCAAAATAATACACATCAATTATTCATGCCACTTACTTTGGACCTCTGCCAGTATCTGTGGCAGTAGTAACAGTAAGAACAGGAAACCTCACAATGCAGCTCCAGACTTCTTCAGAGTGAACACTGAGCACGAAGGCAAAAGAAATCTCTATAGCAGTTGTATTGAATTCAGCTATTTAAAAAAACAAAAACAAAACCCAAAGGTCAGCTGATACAGTTCTATCTTGTTCAGGTTGAAGATTTACCTGAACTACATGAAAATGTGTCAGTTTTCACATGTATATCTGACATGGTGTGGTGTTTAGTTTAGCTGCACTGATTGTGTTTTCATCACAGCACTTTTCCGCAGCCAGGCTTCTGTACATCAAATCTGGCCTTGGTTTCTCGGTAGGAAAATGAAAAGACTGAATGCAAGGCCTGTTTGTGCAACAAGATTTTCAGCTGCACCTAAGCAACCACAAGGGCATGAGGACATACACTGCATAAATCATAGCACATGTCATTCCTTAGCTCACTGTAACATAAAATAGTACATTCTAGTAACAGTGTCTATAATTAACCAGGAAGTCAATATAAAAAGCAAAACTGAAAAAACATACATATGACTGAAAAAAGGTCACTGTACCAAACTAATTACAAAATGATAATGTTCTTTTGAGTCAAGTTTTCCACTCATACTATCCTCCCAATGTAGATTGATTTGGGATATTTGGCTTTCAGAGGCTTCCACTGCACAAAGAAGTAGTCAGCGAAGTGGTAAAGGATCTTTCCAGACAGGGAGAGGCTCTCCACACGGCATATACTCTCCACATACACCAGCAAGACCCTCTTAAACCCCAGGATCCCTGAAAGCAATCCAGCTGTACACAGAGGTATGCAGGTCCCAGGCCCATTACACAGCACCTGAAACAAAACACACACACAACCACCTCAGATTCGATCTGCAAGCAGCAACATGCAAATCAGGAACTTAAAATTTGTCAGTTATATAGGTCAAAACTAAAAGTCGAAATATGAGAGATTTTTGACTGAAGAAAAGGAGTAGCACAGGAAAGCGGTCAGACTGCAGTGGAAAGAAGCCATGTGGATCTGCAGAATCCATCACCATACTGAACAGTAATCTAGGAGCTGGCTGCACATTAAGTAAAAAAAAGTAATCCTGCCTGAATGCAACTAGCAAAGACTGACATGGAGAAAAGGTAGCACTTATGAAACACAGAAATTAGATTAAATTATCAAATTCAGCAAGCAGAATTCAGAGAGAGAGAGAGAGAGAGAGAGAGAGAGAGAGAGAGAGAGAGAGAGAGAGAGAAATGTATTTGCACTTCACATGTTCTTGTAGGTCTTCCTTTGGGAATAGTCATGCAACAGTGAGAAGTTGACTACAGATCTAAAGATGCTATAGCTTGTATTCTGAGATCCAAGACCATTTGCTATAATGCTATATCCAAGGTATAATACATAAAAAAATGGACATACTGAAGGTCATCAACACTAAATAAATAACAGACCATGGATATGAAAGAAAACAGTTTAAAAACTTTCCTTTTTTATTTCCTTTAATAAGATAAAAGCTAATTAAAAATGTTTCCCTCTCACAGTCAGCTTTAACTGTATTCTTCTAAGGTTTTCTGTTAAATTGTTGCCAAAAAATCTTTGGCATTTACAGACATAAATACAAACAAAGACTAAAGGGTTAGAGGTACAACACACTAACACCTCCATGCTAACCCCTGTTTCACATGACATCGTTCTGGAAAATATGTGCCACTTGCGGTGTTAGAGGACTACTGAAGTGGATCTGGCTGGTGCTTGTCTCCAGCACTGGCGAGGAAAGGCTAGACATCCTGCAGCACAACATATTCATAAACCAGTGCTAAAAATTCCTCATGAATGTTCCTAAGAATGATCTTGACCCTTCTACACCATATATCATCCAGACAGACAGACAGAGAGACAGACAGGCAGACCGACAGAGAAGCATACAGTACAAACTTGATTTCTCAAACAGTAAACATTTTATGAAAAATAGTATACAAACTCATGCGAACCAGACTCGCTGACAATTATTCAAAGCAAGTGGATCTTTTTCATCTGAAAGATTTCTGAGGAACCGCATGTAATCATGGTTAACCAATTTAAGAGGAGACATTATTTCCTACTGATTAATGCCAAGACATGCTGGACATGTGTCTGTGCTTGCATATGTTTGACACTGGATCCTGACTTCTACATCAGTATATAATGGCTCAGTCAAAGCTATAACTCATAAAAAACTATCAGTGTTCACATAGGTTAAGGCTTATGACGAGTCTGACAAAAATCTGAGTATGTCATCACATCCTACAGACACCAGGTGAAAGTGTACGTCAGTTTGTGTAATTTTCTCACCAGCCCCCTCAGTCTGAGGGGCATATGAGTCAGCACACACCCAATGACAGCACCTGTGAGGACCATAAAAATGTCAACACTATCAGTACCTCTGATTAGAGAGGAATACCTAAACAGCTACCACAGTGATATTTCAAAATCAGACAGAAACCAAAAAGCTCAGAGATGTCGGGTAACGGACCTGACACACAGATGACAAAAGAAAAACAGGTGGCACTGCTAGTAAGCTGTATTTTTACTGGAATTTAGCAACTGCACTTTTCACAATCATCAAAACACTAAATGATGGAAAACCTTTTGGAATAAAGGTTCTCTATCCCTCCAGAATCTACACCAAGGCACACTGAAGCTGTTCAGGTGGCTCACGTTTGTCCATCACCTTATTAATAATTTTATGTTGATTTTTCACTTAGTCACTGGTCTGTACATGTTTAAATCAGGATGATAATATAACACACTTCTCAAAGCCACAACCAAGTGAGCAGGTGAATAAACCTGAATCTAACCTGAATCTAAACAAATCTCATTTCATCAGCCAAACACACTGACGCAACATTTCATGCTGTTCTCTGAAACATTCTATATTTTAACAGCTATTTTACACTGAAATCTGTTATTTCTGTGTTTTGTATGGTTTCAAGAAGTTTGTTCTTTCCTGGTAGCAGTAAAGAAGAATTAGCCTTTAAAAAATTGCCAGCGACTATCAATTGTGTATGTCGTGTACAAATATTTTTAGATTTTTAAACGCAGATCTTAATATTTAAGCATGTACTTAAAAACCTGAATTAGAAATACTGCATTCCTGTCATCACAAGGAAGTTAAAAAAAAAAATCAAATTCCATCATCCTTCAAACAATCAACAGGCAACTTCATTCCATTCTCCAGCAATTTCCTAATAAGGTTAAAATAAAACATATGGTGCTGAGGCGCACAGATACACACAGACACACACACGACCCCCGAAAAGAGGAGTTCAGCAGAAAGGAGCCACACTGGAACGCCACAAATCTGGGCCGCTCACCATGCAGCACTCAAGCCACTGTCATGTGTTTTTGGAAAACATATGAACTGGATAACCCCCTCTTCTTGAGCCTTGATTTTTCCACAACTGGAAAAGTTGTGCTTCTCAAATAGAACAGATGGAATGTAGAAAAACTCTTTTTTTCCCCTACTTTCTGCATGTGTGGAACTTCATCCTGTCAGATACCAGTGAAAATAAGAATAAGGTCACTTGTAACTTACTTCTGAATGAATCTTCTATTTAATGATATATCATAAATAAATGGCACCTTTATGTATCTTGGCACAACCCCAAGATGGTGACAAACTGTTTTTTTTGCAACGCTCATTTCTTCTGCCACGTTTCATTCATCCTACATACACTTACAAAAATGTATGAATTCTATTGCACTAGAATTCATACTAAATGCTGAAACCACTACTGTACACTGTCTAACAATGATCCTGAATGTGTATGTGGACAACATGTAGACCATCACAACCATAAACAGCATCAGTTTGGAAACAAACAATTATACAGGATGTCTTTTGTATTCAACTTTCTTTCATGGGAGCCTGTTCCAGCATGACAATGCCCCTGTGCACAAAGTGAGGTTCATTAAGACATGGTGTGACAAGGTTGGAGTGGAAGAACTTGCATGATCTGCACACAGCCCTGACCTCAATCCCCATAAGCACCTTTGGGATGAACTTGAACATTGACAGCCTAACAGACCTCCTCACCTACAGCAATGTCTGATCTCACTAATACTCTTGTGGCTGAATGAACACAAATCTCCTCAGCCATGTTCCAGAATCTAGTGGAAAAGTGGAGTTTATTATAACTGCAAAGGGGCACTTATGTCACTTATTTAAATTGATTTAAGAAATTTAATAAACATTATCACCTAAGCCTAATAGCACATACAGTTTGTCCTTCATTTTGCAAAAAATATACATTTACAGAGCCTAGGTTATTTGCTTTAATATCCACAAAGGTGTTGAATTGATCTAGGCAGTATTTGAGTTTGACACCCCTGCTCTAATCCATGATCTAACCCATGAAGTTCCAGGAAACCGAGCATGCTGCCTTAAAGCAAACTGAGCAATTCACAGCATACACATTCTCATGACATATTGTAATTGGCATTCATATAATCTGTTTAATAAGCTGTTTTCTCAATGGCTCTAAACTTAGAATGGATCATCCTTCACTGGCTTCAGACAGGCTGCATTACATTTTGTCTGTTCAGACACTGTCAGGCTCTTGGATTGTGCTGACACATCTGGAGGTGGTGGGCTGTGCTGAGGGGGTGCTGTGATTCATACATATCCTTTTATGGCAAACTGAGCTCTCAGACCACCCCCTCATCTCCCCCCTCCTACCTGGACTGACCCCCGAGTTCCCTCTGATACCTCCCGAAAATGCAACCCCCATGGCCGCCCACTGCTCACACACATGCTCAAGTTTGGTAAAAACAAACGGAGGGGGAGATTTAAGTCATGCTATGGAATGCAGGCACGCAGCACTGACCTGTGCATCAGACGTCACCAGACATAAATAACAACCTTTCATCCAATGACTCACAGCAGTAAAAGATGGTAGAAGCCCAAAATATGACACTTCAAAATCAGCAGCGGCTTTTTATAATAGGACACAAGTTAGATATTATAAAATCCCTGAGATTAAAAGGTCACTTTTTCAAACTGCAACTATAAATATCTAAATAACATTAAAATATATCTGGTGTGGTTAAAGAAAAATAGTGAAAAGAAAAGTCTGTGCTGTGATTTTTTTTTTTTTTTAGAAAAATGGCCAGATTGCTATTCTACACATTCTGAATGCACTTCACAGAAAGGAAAAGTAGAAAAAAATGATTAGGAATAAACAAGAACTTCTAATTAAAGATTAGAGAAACTGTAGGACTGCTTCCTTTCACATGTCAGGCAGCTACTTCCCCAAACCCGAGGTCTTCCCCTCTCTCTTATGTTCACTCCCACCCTCTGTCCTGCTTAATCACACTCCACCCTGTCCCAGCCATTACAGAAACCCGATGCTGTCACGCTCCTCCTCCCTCTTCTCTGTTTCACAGCTGGAGCTGAGGAGCCAGTCAGTCCCTACCACAACCCGAGAGCAAGACTCCTGCTCCCTGCTGCAGGACGGGGGGAGAACGAGGCAGTGTGTCACTTCTACTCCCCCTCCTTCACTCTCCTCCATCTGTTTACTTTACTGTTTTTGTACACTTTTCCTTACGCCTTTCACACAGTTGGAGACAGGCTGAGGATTGCCAGATGTTTTGATTCACTAAACAACAGATATGATCGCCTTAATCATCAGCTGGAAGGAAAATGGAGCAATCAACTGACAAAGTTTACAGAGTAAAATCTAAATCACAGTGAGGCTATTACCGAACAAAGAATGCCATGTGACGGTAACAAGAAGGCCTGAAACCAGTGAAAAAAATTAACTAGCCCTTTTTGTGAGGCTACAAAGTCCTCTATATACTGAAGCAAAACCAGACAATTTCTCTGTGTAATTGCTGCTTTGTAAATGCTATGCTCTCTGAGATGAAAACAGCAGAATTAAAGCATACAGGATTTGAGATGTCTCATTTTCTTTAACTAAACACTATGTTGCCTTTTGGAATCCTATAAAATGAATGCCAACAAGGCTGCAGTTACAGAAGGCTGATTAACTCAATGAACCTTCTTAATGTAGATCAGACTTGAGTGATAGATAGATAGATAGATAGATAGATAGATAGATACATACATACATACATACATACATACATACATGAGTAATGAGATTTCACACAGTAAAACCCCAATCCCAAACATGCGCAAAGGCCCTCCTTTTAAACAATTTTTAAAAAGTGATACAGTATCACAATCAGAGCTTCTTGCTTTTTAAGCCATTGTTTGTATGTATTTGTTTGTTTGTTTGTGTGTGTAATGTCTGTCTTATTCTTGACCTGGCACATGTCAAGGTTACAGCCTGTATAACAGACCTACAAAGCAAAAGAAAATTGTGACATCTAGTGGTGATAATTTGAGACACATATCTTATGTTCTGTGTTCACACTGAGAATTACTGTAGAATGTGAAGTAGCACTACAATATCCCATTTTATATCACAGAGACATATAAGCAATTACCTAGAACCCAAACACTGCAAGGCCGATTGAACATCAGTTTTCCCTCATTTCTTTTTTTGACTTGTTCACCAAACGTAATGCACATTTCCAGCAAGGATGCACACTTTTTGTGCATTAATCAAAATTGTAAAACTATATTACTATATTATATGGCAAAAATACACTAAACAGTCAAAAGTATGTGGACACCTGACCATCATACAGATATAAAGAGTGAAGGATTATAACGGCAAAGAGGAACTAAATCTGGAAAAGTATGTGAGAGAAGAAAAAAAAACATGTGGATGCAACGGTCAGTTCAGGCCATAAAATGCATGAGCATCTTGTGTATAGTATATTTTTCCATTTAAACTTGTCAGCAATCACCTGACTACACAAGATGGCAACACTTTTTTCACTTAGTGAAAAATGTCTTGTACAATTTTGTCACTGAATATTTTAAAAACAGGGCAGAAAAAAATAGCTTTGGAAACAGTTTAGCTTGGTGAGTAAAAGTGTATATCAGATTAGTGCCCCCTAAAAACACTATATTGCTTTAACGTAATTACATTTCTATATTATATTTAAGTTTTCAGTGAGGGAAACTTAAAAACTGGTTTTCAGTTATTATGCTGCTGTAAATAAGTGATTCCTGCTACTGAGCTACTATCTGTGTCTATCCATTAAAAATCCATATATGGATACAAATAAGAATTAAAATGCAAGCCTGCCTCCAGTCTCCTGACCTGGACATACTTCCTATAATACTAAATACAGATTTTATTATGGTACAACCACAAAGACATTAAATCAGCAGACTGATAATGAGGCCTAATGACTTCACACTGAATCACCGCTCTCATCAGTGAAACATGGAAAAAAAAGAAACTTTCTTCCTATTGCATACTCAAAATAAGGCTAAAGCCAATCAAAGGAAATAAGCATAAGCATGTGAAGAATTTTCTAATATAGATGTAAAATCAAAGCCTCAAGCAGTGAAAGTGTCCTGAGGCTGTGGGATCTCTTACCATATCAGGCTTGAGTCTGAAGACCAGAGGGAGCGAGTAGAGCTGAGCGTACAGCGTACTGAGCACCGAGGAGCTCCATGACTGACGGACTTCTCGACTGCGTGGGATCCGATGAATGGTAAACTGACATAGAACAAAAAGAGAAGCCACATTGTAGGATACAACTGTTGTAGCTATTATAATGGACAAATCTAATAACTAGGATACAAATGGGGAATCATTTGCAAGAAGGAATTGCTAAATGAAGGAATCGCATACAGAGAATTTCTGTTATAATGCAAGTATTACAGAAAAAAGAAATGATTCCATTTGCTGGTTATATGGGAATCTGCAGGTTGCTACCAAAACTCAAACTGATGCTGCCTTAATGCCACAATCTTACCTGCTTCACCTCGTGACCCAAAAATCAGTCAAGGTAATGATGCACGGGTGTTTTTCTATGATAAGTATATTTGTTGTAGTGCACAATATTTGCTTATGATGTAAAAGCTTCACCTATCTCAAATAAGAATCAATTAATTCATTAACTTGATCAGTTATCTTACTTAAATAAATAACAAATGCAAATCCTTAGATAGACGTCAAATATGATGCCTCGTTTTAAAAGCTCAGATGTCTGGTGATGAGGTTAGATGAGGTGAGGAATAGAATCCAAACTAAAAGCTAAATAAATCAGTATAATGCTGTGTCCCAACTCACCTACTATATACACTAAATAATATCCAGGTTCCAAATTGTACTATGTTGAAATAAGTCCTCCAATTGTATCATGTTGATCCATTGTGTTCCATGGACACTTTTTTCAGCTAATACTTCCCACAACTCCTTGCGTGTGGGAAGCAGATATTTGTTACTATTAACGTCACCGTACTTTAGACACAATTTAGAGAGGCATCAATTAAAAGCAGAAAACTATAAGGGGAAGGAACATTAAATTACGTACTATGAATTATATAAGAACTCATGAATGAATATATGCTGAAATGTAACATGTAGCATCTCTATGGTGACAATAACTAGGCAACAAAGTTATTTCTATTACAAGTTTACGTGTTTGTATGTGCCAGGGTTTGAGTATTATTTTGCTACAAACTTAATGTGTAATGTGTATTTGTCAGACTGTATATTTTTAATCACACTCTTCAGTGTCATCCATATGAGGATGAGGTTCCCCTTTGAGTCCTTTGGTTCCTCTCAAGGTTTCATTCAAGGGAGTTTTTCCTCCCCACAATCACCTGAGTCACCTCACACTTGCTCATTGGGGATAAATACAAACACATTTATCCTTCATTCATTTTCTACCACTTATCCGAACTATTCTTGGGTCACGGGGAGCCTGTGCCTATCTTAGGTGTCATTGGGCATCAAGGCAGGATATACCCTGGACAGAGTGCCAACCCATCGCAGGGCACACACACTCTCATTCACTCCAGAGATGCCATCAACCTACCATGCATTTCTTTGACCTTGGGAGTAAACCGGAGTACCCGGAGGAAACAGAGGCGGGAATCGAACCCCCAACCCTGGAGGTGTGAGGCGAACGTGCTAACCACTAAGCCACTAACACATTTAAATATATTTAATATTAATCTTGAATTTCTGTATTATATATATATATATATATATATATATATATAATTCTTTATAATAACCTTTTGTTTTATGTTTACGTTCCGTAAAGCTGCTTTGAGACAATGTCAATTGTTAAAAGTGTTATACAAATAAATTTGAATTGAATTAATCTTTTTTCTTTTAGTGCATACTAGAAGTAAGTAAACTGGGAGACACAGCATAAATATTTTGTAAACTGTTTTGTACAGTGTTTAAAAGTGCCTTTAGGTTTATAGGAGAGCTGGACCAGGTCAAGCTCCACCCTCTGATGCTTGAGGGAGGGGCTAAGAAGTGAGCAGTGAGAAAAAAAACCCGGAAGTGCAGTAATAAAAGCACAGCACGTTAATACTGAGCACTTTGTTCCATGTCACCTGCGCTTGAGTGCTGCTTTTCTCTTTGGATGCTTCAAATGTCCGAATCTTTTCTTCACTCATCTTGTCAGTGTCTGCTATCACATAATGGCGTGGGGTGTAAGACAGAGACAAACTCCCCATCAGACGAATGATCTCTGACGTGTGTCCACCTGTGAATGATGTTTACATTTAGCGAGTGTTTATAAATGACCCCCAGCACTCGTGCTGTATATATATATGACATCACAACGAGTTATCCGTCTTACCTGATCCGGCCACAATAAGAACACAAACCGAGCCCTTTGTAGCAGGTTTACATTCTGCACCAGACCGCAAGACGGTGATTAAACGCAACAGAAAAAGCATTAAGACCATAAAAACACCACATAAAACTGCACAGGATGCTGAAACGATCATAAAACGATCATAATGCATAATGAATGGTCTAGAAATGTAAATAAAATACAGGTAACAGTAACAGCTGAAGAAACTCGAGCTAAGGCCGCGTCCCAAACGGCGTCCACTGTATTCTGTAGTTCACTAAATAGGCTGCTGGGTCCTTTATTACAGCCCCTACAGAGGAGAAAGTAAGCACATAAATGACACGGAGCTTTAGTATGGCGCTTCCGAAGCAACAAAACACTGCGAGTAAACAGATGCGTGGATTTTTTTTTTTTAGGACGATTTGAATAACACAAGTCTCATAAAATAAAAAGAAAAATGACAGGTCAAAGCCCAGCTAGCAAATCCGCCATGTTATTACGTCATAGTTCACGTCTACGGAATGCAGAAAGGTCTACATTTTAAAAAAAAAAAAAAAAAGCGTTTTGGAAAAATGGAGTCCTCTACAGTACCCTGTTGAATAGTTTGTAAGAGAAGGCCAGCGAGTATTTTTGTCCCAAGGCTAATTTGTTGAAATACGCCATGATTGATGACTTTTGGATTAGGATCTTTAAACATATTGGAGAGTTTATGTAAAACACAGACTAACAGTCCTTGTCAAAATATACCCTTATTTATTTTCCCAGCGCTCTGTTCTGATATTTGTATTATTCTAGTATTTTTCCCCAGTTTACTTTCATTTCATCAGTTCAGCCCTGAGATCACAGAGATGCTGTGGGACATTTCACTTAGAAAGCTATGGGCAACTTCCTGTGTGTATATTAAGGCATAAACAGTAGTGCTCAACATGTACTGATCCAGTGCTGAAATTTGTTTATGTACCTTTCTGATGCAACATGGGATGTTTACGTGTTTGTTTCAGACATCCTGTTTAGTTGGGTTATAAAGGCCATCATACGTTTCATGTGGTTTGTCTCTACATGACTTTTCCTGATGGCATCACATCCAGTTATTGCTGAAATATTTATTGCCGCACCTGCTATTTATGGTTTTCAGACATTTCCCATTTCCCAGTCCGAGCACCTGTAAATGATTCACTGCTATTAATCTGATGAATAGTTCCTTAAGCTTATTTATGAAATAAGCAAATTAAAGAAACACACAAAGTTAAGCATTTGAACTTGGAAAAGAATTCATAGTATTATCTGAATTCCTGTTTTCTGAATTATCCTGTCATTAAGTTGGGCAGCACCAGTAAACTTGTCATTTGGCCAATATTTTCTTGGGTTTATTCAGCCATATCGGGGCATTAGAGATAGATTTCTGGCACTGTGGTCCCACAAAGTTTACAGGGTCATGTACAGGGCATGAGATTTCTCATTCATTCCACACGGAAGATTATTTACAGGATTACCAGAAGGAGGCAGACTGTTTGTGGGGGAGAAGGTCAGAGAGACAAAAGTCAGTTTGAGTATAATGAAAAGGCCAAATGATAAGTACTTCTATATAGCTTAGTGTTGCCTGTATAGGTACTCTTTTCCGCAACAGTACAGGTCACAAAAATGACAAATTCAATTTTCATTACAAAGATGCTTTCTCTAGAGGAGATGAGTGAATTTTTGCTGTTTTTGTCATGTACATGGCACAAAAAAAAAATAAGCAAAAAAAAAACAAACAAACAAAACCAAGTGAATCTGATCTCACTATTATCATTAGTCAAATGGCACATAATAGATATAGACATATGAAAGCGTTTTAAATCTGATTTAAAAAGATTTTTAATCTGATTTGATTATGACATTTTTAAACAAGTGCGGGTCATATGGCTGGGTTTAATTTCAATCCATATGAAAAAAGACATTAAAATGATACATTCAGCCATGTTCTGAACTTTACTGAACTTTTTCTGTGCCATGTTCCTGCACTAGATGTAAGGAAACGTCAATCACAAGCTCTAATTGTGAATCAGTCTAGCTATATTTACATTGATAAAGCATTATTTCCTGTATTACAGAGAAATAGAAACAAGAGACAGAAAAATGCATTCCATTTGATAATGTTTGTCGTTATTCTAGGCATTAGTCACACAGGAATTTACACAACCGTGTGAACTTCATGCTGTATTGTAAGTCCCTGCTAGTCTTTGCCTACAATTCCATATATTTTGTTTAGACACTAAACAGACTTTCACATACTTGTTTATCAAGCTCATGTCAGCTGATTTTTGTCATCATTTCTTTATTCTGTGGGTTGCCCATACTTTTTATACATGTTTATATAATAAGTTACACATTCTATATCATTAATTGTGTATATTATTTATTACATGGCCGGTGTGAAAGTAGCTAGTATGGGCAAAATTTGCATAAATGATGAATCAAATTCAAACTATTTTTCTTTCTTTCTTTCTTTCTTTCTTTCTTTCTTTCTTTCTTTCTTTCTTTCTTTCTTTCTTTCTTTCTTTCTTTCTCTTAAGTGAGGCTTTGGTAAGTAAAGTTTCTAGAGTTTGGCTCTGTGTCTCTCCACGGCAAACTTTCCACTTAACAACTCTACACAACCTATGAAATGCTCTGGTCATGCCAGCTTCTCCTCACAACAGTAGATAAAGGCAACTCTGTAATGCCGACAGGATGGCATGATGTCAGCTATGATATTGTCACTATACTAAAAAGACTTATTTAATGACTACATCTTCCCCCTGAGTCAACTTCCCGGGCCTGTGATTGCTAAATGATGAATATTCTGCATGTCTATTAACTTGTGCTGCAAGAAGAGCTTTAAAGCTGCTTTAAAGCTGCTGTTTCATGTGATATAAAAAAGAAATAAGCATGCTAAACTATGAGCATGATTTATATGCGATAAAGGGTCACTTTGTGGTGGCTATATTTCATCTCTTTTGAGGCATAAATAGAATGGCATCAGAATGGCATCTTTTTTTTTCAAGCTTATGTGAGCTGCTTTTTGTCAGCATATCTTTATTTTATGGTGTGCCAATGCTTCTTTGTCATGTAAGAAGAGCTTACAACTTATTTTAAATGAAATAAGTTATACATTCTTCAATTGCGCATCATGTTATAATTCTGCTTCACCTGCAGACTGCATATATTTCATCACATATTCATTGTGCAAGTAGCTGATTTGGGCAAAATTTGCATAAACAATTACTCAAATTCTTACTATTGTTATTTATTACAAAGTTATTATAAACATCTGCTGCAATTTCAAAGTATAGCTATGATGCTCCAGTTTTCTGACCAAATATGCAGAGAGACTCATGTGACTTTGTTCCTTTTGCTCTGTGGGCACAAAGCCTTTATTGTTAGTGAAACTTGGCAAAGATATGCTGCCAAGGTTCAACTGGCATTCTATGACTTTAGTTAATATGAAAGACAACCAGTGACTCCTTATACACACTTACATAAAACATGATCATAAAATGCATGTAAGAGGCAGGTGTCCCTTTCTAGAGCAAGGTACAGTATATGAATCATGTCCTGTCTCATCGACTGTATGTGTAATCAGACAGTCAGGTTTCTACTGACAAGGTACTGTAGTCACACATTTGCTGCAGTAATTTATTACCAAAAAAGGGATGTAGAAAATAACCTGTTACTCCAGCAGTGCTCTAAAATATATAAAAATAGTCTCATGGTCATACTGAGGAATCTGTGCCATGTGGGGGACTCATGACACAGACGTTTACCAAGACTGTGAGCTCATTAGTGTGTGAGTGTTGGAAGAGGTTGTGGTCAGTTCAAATCTACTAGTTTTTAACATAGATGTTTCTATAACAATAAATCAAGGACGTTACATAACAAGCACAAGGATTGATATAACAAGGATTGATATACTGTAACATGGATATTGAAATACTGAGCCATATTTCTTATTATATATTGATAATATAAGTATTACCTACTAATATAAGTTAAGGAACATATCAAGAAATACACTCCTAATTCCTTTTTTTTGGTCAGTGCGGGACAACATGTTTTAAAAATAAAAGGCAATTATATTGTGTATTTTAATACCAAACCAGTTTGACTTGCTTTGGTGACATGTAGCGGTAATGTGGATCGACAGTGACATCCTGGGCAAGAACATTTGTTGAAAATAATGTCGGTCTCTTATTTAACTTCATGAATACAACATTACTTAAGACATCAAATATCAAAATAATTTCACTCAAATAAGATGACTTCAGCTTTGGTAAAGTTTGTATAAAAAAGCAAACATTTAAACAAAAAAAACAAATGTTCCCAAGCTTTCATTTTTAATTAGTGTTGTAGTAATTATACAAAAACATGCTGACATTATGTTTGAAAATATCTTTGTTAAGTGAGGCTTTGGTAAGAATTACTGAGTTTGACTCTGCACAGAAATCTTTCCTCTCATCTCTGTCAGCACGGCTTGTGGAATGCCCTGACCGTGCCAGCCTCGTTTTACACCAGCAGATAAAAGCAACTATTTGGACCATTCTCAGCTGTGGTATTGTCACTATGCTAAAGAGACTTATTTAATGACTTCATCCTTCTCTTGAGTCAATTTCCTGGTCCTGTGATTGCACATATTCCGTATGTCTATAAACCTACAAGTGACTTTAAAGCTGCCGTTTTATGTGGTGTGAGAAAATGAGCTGTATGAGCTGTGAGAATGATTTAAATGTGAGAAAGGGTCTCGTGGTGGCTATATTTTGTTTCTTTTAAGGCAAAAAATTGCATGGCATCTGTGCAATGTGAGATTGTTAGTTTTCAGGCGACAACAAACATTTTGTCTTTAATCATTTCAAGCATGAAATAAAAAAGGCAAAATTAAAGTCTAATACGGAGTCTGTTTAGTCTGTAGACAAAGTAATTTCACTACTAATGGTCTTAAATACATGTCTGCTTTTCTCCAAAAGGCTTCCAGCTGTGAAGGTTTCCACTGTTTGAGTCAGTGCCTGAATTTTAAAAACAAGCATCTCTCTGGAGAGTAAGGTCAGAGATCTGGAGCTCAGGTCAGAAGATATGGCTCTCCATGTCCATGTACTGAAGCGCTAGCATAACTTTCTAATATATACAGACTTACATGACATTCCAAAATGTTAAGTCAACCATCCTGTGGCTTTAAGTATCCAATTACATGCTGCTCATATGTTCAACAATTAACACATATCATATTAAGCTTCTGATAATAAAGCAGAACTGATACTCTTGCCTTAGCATTATCACTTAATTTTATTAGATTCCCTTATTAATTTAGTAAAAGGCTCTAATGCTTCTAGAGTGGAATGAAATGAGCGGTTGTCTATAGGACTTGGAGAAATCGCCCCAGGAGATTTTAAAATTCCAGCCACTATGCTGGAGTTAGCGCTTAGAATTTCTGTTTTCCCAGATGATGGAGATCAAAGGACACGGCCCTCCTCAGCATCTGCTCTTTAAAATAATAGACAAACTTTATATCGGGGTTGTTTTCTTTTCCTTGTTTTTCATTCTAGTAATGAAATGTTTGTACATTTTGTACAGATTATTTCCAGTTTTAATTTAACATTAGTTAAATCTGTTAAGGTAAATGTTATCAGTAATTAATCAGCTAATTCATTACCTAGCTAACACCATATTTATGGCTATGCATTTCCCCAATTTCAACAGTACCAGACAAATTCATACTGATGTGACTATATGTTAGGGAACTGCAACTGAAACCATGAATAGGTTCTCATTACATACAGTATACAGACGTTCCAAACTGACACAACTGTTTCCACATGTTGTGCAAAGAAACACAGAACCTCTTATCTAATTTTCAGGTCTTTGTTAATAAATTCTGTTACACTTTGTTAACTATGTTACTATAAATAAATACTTTACTCATACAATGACATGCAATTTGTGCATTGAAGAACCAGAATCATGCAGTGATCAAGCTTAACCCCTGGTCATTCTCATCATCCCAAGGTAATCTGCTGGTCCTCCAATCAGTCATACAACCAAGGTACAGACCAAACCTCAATTCTACGTCCCTTCATTCTGCACTGCCATGGTAGTTGCCTTTCCAGCTAAATGGAGGCTGTCACACATAGGTTTAAAGCATGTCCTGATGGCACACTTTGCCAGCCAACAGTATACAGAGCTAATGAATAGGGCAGATATTTAATTTGTTTTTTAAGGTGTTGATATCGTGCCATATTGTACTTAAGACAAAATACTATGTAAGGTATTTCAGTATGGTTAAACAGAGCAAAGAAAGTTCACCTGCTGCCTTGTCACATTTATCAAATTGAGTTCAATATTCATAGATTGTCATGACAACTGGTGTTAATTAGAAGACTTAATAACTTACTAACTTTATCATCAACTGTTTTGCCACTGTGTTATGTACACAGTGGCAAAACAGTTGATGAAACAGTTGACAAAGCTTTAAACAACAATTCACATAACTGAAGAATGTATGAACTTGCTGATATTTTAGGATTAGATATTTAGAATCTACAGTACTAGCACAGCAAATATGGCAACTTACAGTATGCCACTGTCTTTTTCATCTGATAACAAGGTTTTTAACATAGAACTATCAAAAATCTAATTATTATGGTGTTATACTCTGTGTCTATGAATTGGTTTGACAAAAGACAAGATTTGGAAAGACAGCATGCACGGACCTTTTATAAGCTACATACATGGAGTTACAGTCAGTCAAATTGTGTTGCTTGTGCTATTGGCAAGCAATCAAGCAAACAGAAAAACGTCACTGGTTCAGAAGAAAACCAGCTTGTTAATTCTGGAAAAAAGGAAATAGAGCATTAAAGTTAAAGATTCTTTTTCAAATCTGTTTTGAAATTCTGGATTTGAGTAACACCAGGCAAAGTGGGTAAGTGAAAAACAATAAGCAACATTTACAAAACCACAGTTACGTCATAGCATTTGCCAGTCTACTTGTGGTTGTATGAACCAATGCCGGTAATTTCAGCATCAGATATCACATACAGTATCTAGTCATGAGTCATAGCTATAGATTTCCTTAAAAAGATTTCCACTGTACAAAAAATAGTGGATGAAAAGACCGAGTGAGTTTTTTCTGACCAGATGCAGCGATTCGACATCTCTAAACCAGATTAAAAAAACAATCATGAGAACTAATTACAGAGTTTAAGGCAGGAATGTAACCATATCAACACATAATATATCTTACAATTATGTTAAAAGTTATTAGTATTCAAGGAAAATGTGGCCTTCTTCCTTCCATTAATCCCTTAAACTTCCAAATTAGCTTGAAATCCGTAGAGCATTTTTACTTAGTAACTCCAGTGATACTAACAGAAAGTATGTAATATAAGTCTGGACCTGCTCATAGTTTCTGGGAGATTAAGAGTTTAAATGAGTGATAAGCAGTTGGCATGATTCACTCATAAAATGTCTTTTCTCTCACTTCAGCGTATATACCTGTCATGTGACCATTTCGAATTCATATAAGAGCAAAATGTGAATGCTATATATTTAGTGGGTTTCTTTAAAAGGGATATTGATTACAGATATCACAGGAGCAATCTAAGCTATGTGCGGGTTGTATAACATCTGAGCAACATGAGCCAGAAGGCAGATTAAAACTATGAGTGTGTTTGTCCTGACTTGATCAATCCATTACTCCTGCATTGTAGACGCTTTAGCACACACAAAGTTTGCCACAGTTATGATAAGGGCATCCGTGTAGGCTTGAATCCATGAGTGTAAACGTTACCTGTAAAAACAAACTCAGGTGTTACACAGTGTGTTTTGTTTTGTGAAGTACAAGGATCATGTCTGGACTTTCTAGACGGCTTTATCAGATATGGCTTCTGCATTCAAAGCAGTCTGATCCACCTCAGTCACTCCTCCGTTTTAAAAAAAGAAAGAAAAAAAACATCAGCCAGGTTGAGAACGTCCATGTACTGCATGCCTTTACAAGTTGGCAAGTGAACCAGAAGCGAATTCGATGTTTGTATTTCAACATTATTTAACATGCTATTTTAAATTCGCTCATCTCGCTCATCTTCTACCGCTTATCCGAACTATCTCGGGTCACGGGTAGTCTGTGCCTATCTCAGGCGTCATCGGGCATCAAGGCAGGATACACCCTGGACGGAGTGCCAACCCATCGCAGGGCGGGCACACACACACACTCTCATTCACTCACGCAATCACACACTACGGACAATTTTTCCAGAGATGCCAATCAACCTACCATGCATGTCTTTGGACCGGGGGAGGAAACCGGAGCTATTTTAAATTAATTTCTAATAAATAATAGAAATATTTCTTCTGCACAGATGTATTTTCTACCAACTCATGTTCACATAATACACTATTTCTTATGCAAAATAGTATAGGACAACCTCTTTGATCCTGCCTGCTATTATGATTTCATTTCAGTATGTAATGTAGCAAAGCATAACCTTTTTTGTGGTGTAGATGCATCCTACATGATGCACTTTAACAATACACATTGTCACAAAGCAGCTTCACAAGAATCCAGATGTAGGCATATACCCTTAATGAACATGCCAGAGATAAAGAGGTAACAGTGGTGAAGAAAGACTGTGGCCAGACATGATTAAGAAATCTTAAGGGGAACCAGTTTAAACAAGGAACCTATTTATTTCAGGGTTACACCAGATTGTGGGATTATTAAACAATATAGTTTTACAGTTGACGTTAAACAAGTTTTTCGAAAGAATGTACAGTATGAGAATAGTGATATTATTACAGAAGTTCTTAAGTACTTGTGTGGAAAATAAAATTGTATTTTTAACCTGAGCATAAGCTGTATTCTAGTTTCATAAATATTTAGACATTGACAAAGGTATTGTTATTTTTGTTGTTATTAAGTTAAAGACTTCATATCAGATTCCCAGTGACTGCCACATTTTTCCAGATTTGACCTTGAACTACACTTTTTTTATGTAAGTGAAAAGGTGGGGGAAAGACATTTATAAAGTGTCATAATTTCTACATCGTTAATCTAATTTGGATGTAAATACCTTCACATTAAATCTGAATTAACTCATTATTTATTTCAGGATTTCATTTTAACTCCAAGACACTGTGATAGAAGCTAAAATATCGATAACTTTGCCAAATATTTCATATCATGTGACATTTCATCATGTCATATATAATGTTTGGTGCTCCTTGTAGATTCTTTTTGATTTCTAATTCTGATTTTAATGAACATCCTTAAGTGGAAGAACATCATGTGCGTAATGTCTCACCAGGATCACACATCATTTCCGAGGCAGTTGAGGAAACTCAATGTTTCTCAAGTACTCAATGTTTCACTAGTAACGGTTCAGTTTTCCTTCATTACCATGTGGTTGCCTTCATGCTCTTTTCAGTCCAAGAAACAATTACAATGACTAATCCATACTGCTAAGAAGTAGTATCAAATGTCTTATCAATGAACTGTACACTGTCAGAGGAAGGGCACAGGGTCATTACAAAAAAGACTATTACAAATGACACACACTTCTGTTTTAGAAGCTACCATGTGCTAAAATAAAGTTTATCATGACGCATCGTCTTCCACTGTGTTATCAGCCTTAGCAACCAAGTCCTGTGCTGTTTTACTGGTTTAAAGCAGTTTATCATCAATTATGTATTAAAACTATATTAATTGGACACATCAATATCCAGGGTTGGGAGTTTATGTATATAATCTTATAGAATGTATCATGCATGATTGTACACATATTTTCTTGTATGTAAAGATCAGATCTGTCTCTTTATCTGTGTGTATGCTTGTCGCACTGTTCAATATGTGTGTGTTACTTTGCGGTATGTATATTTTTTGCTAGATGCCCACAGTACCAATTACACCAAGGAAAAAACTCCCATGCATGTCTGAGCATTGCAAAATCTAGTCACAAAATTCTTTGGATGTGTAATTCATATAATCTATGCTAACTTTATTATTTTGGTATGAATCTGTCTGTTTTTTTACTTCCTTTAATTTCTGTGTATCAGCCTAAGTTTAACATGTTTAGAGAGAAGGTGGGGCACTGAGAAATGGATGAATTGTCACTCCACAGAGGTTTACTCCTTTTATGCTGTAAATGACTAGCTAATACTCCCGCACAAAATAGTGCTTGAACAAGCAGTTGACAAACACATTAGTAAACCGTCCTGGTGAGAGGAGGCTGAAGACTAAATTCCAGAGCTTTAAAAGTTCATTTCAGGGTGTATACCAGAGATGGGAATTAAGTATATAAATAAACAAGAACAAATCTGCTTGTATTGCATCTACTCATAATGTGTAATATGAAAGTGTAAAAGCAAAGCCTTAAAACCCAAATATGTTTTTTAATTGATTCTTTCAGTGTTCAAACAGCATTCTATTTTTTTCTATTATATAACACATAAGCCTCTATTTATTTGTGATATGTTTAAACGAGATAACATTTCTATGAGAAAGTTTTTTCTTCACAAATACCCAGTCCTTAATGCCTTACATGAGTGAATATTCTTACAAATAGTGTGATTAGAAAAAGTCCCCTGAGCACACAAATTACAAATTGGAACCACATGTGGAGGAACACAGTTGGGTACAGACATTTTCTTCCTGACTGAATTGCTGAAATCTTTTGAAAATAACAATGTATAAGGCTTAGAGATGTGATTTTGATCTGCCACCCATTCAGGGGGGAACTTAAATTCTTCCTTATGATAATGGACGCATTAGGGGCATGGGAACATGCAATACATCTACACTGGTGTCTATCTGTATATGTGGGACAGACATTCTGCCACAGTCTCACTGTTGTTTATATTTCATAGTCTTCATTGTGGTAAATGCTGCACATCTGGTACAATGCTTAACCTAGACATCATGACATCATTTTCATTTCCTTGAGATTCAGATATTATTAGCCACTGCACAGAGCTAAAGGAGACTGATCAGAAACAATAATAAGTTAAAAAAAAAACAGTGAAAACAATACCGCACTTAGAGTTTAGAGTTAAGGAATGCTTTCACCTGAATGGGAGGAATGTACACTTCTTATCAGGAATTTGTTCCCAACTCAGAGATAAGAGCACCTTTAAGTCAACAGCATGCAATGTGACTCTGAGGCTGCAGAGGTGTCTGTCTGTGTTGGCCAAATAAATGCTTTGATGTCAGTAATACACAGCTCTCTAACAGGAAAGTGTGTTAACTGAAAAGGAATGCTAGAGTTACACATTGCAGGTGGCACTGAAGTGCTTCCAGGCCTGTTCATGTGGAAGATTGGAAAACACAATATAAAGTGAACAAATACCATGAAAAATCAAACCATAAAATTACTGATCGGTTTTGAACTCAACTGCTCTCTTTCTAAGGTACTCATCACAGAACCTGAGACAAAATTGTAACAAGTTTCCACTTGCAATGCTGACAGTTCTCAAGAATGACACATTAAAATACCACAAGCCTTGTTACCAAATTGCAAAAGCAGAGAACAAAGGTTCTGACATGTACAGCAGGTTTGGTAGAGCTTGTGTTTATATAGCACCAGTGTTGGCTTAGAATACTTAAACAGCTCAGCATAACAGGATGTTTGCACTGCTCACACCCGTCCCATCCAGATCTTATTATTGCTTCAAAATGGTTAAGGAAATTTTAGACACAGGATTCAGAGTGGAGCAGTCAACTGGAAAAGAATTTGTGTTGAATACAACAATAGAGCTAACAAATGGGCCCTTGTTTTTCAGCATACTTTTCTTTTATTCACACATCAAGACTACGGAGCACATGAGTATTCACTTTTTACTAATATGGTTAATAAATAAATAAATAAATAAATAAATAAATAAATAAATAAATAAATAATCCTCACAATTAAAGTCTTACTTTAGAAATTCTAATATAACAAAACATTTAGGAATCTTACTCTAATTTATACCCCTTTATGTGTACTATGCAGAAAGGATAGGGGTAAAAGAAATCATCATTTATTTACTGGAACAAATCTTTAATTCTTTTATACTGAAATTAGTAAAAAAAAAAAAAAAAAAAAAACCCTGCTGCTATTCTCATCATTCACTTGAGTTGAAGTAGAAGTAGCGATCATAAAATTGAGTGCGGTATGAGTTGTCTAAGTGTCTAAAGATGAAAAACTATTTGAGTTTTTACTGCACAGATTACTACAACTGAAACCTAAACATGTTAGACATTTACAGCATGTGACAGACACCTTTATCAAGCACAACATATATTTATCTCAGTTACACAACTGAGGAGATGAGGGCTCTGAACTTTGAATTCATCATCTGCTGATCACTAGACCACTGAGATACTACATGTCCCATTTCACTGAGAAAAGTATTTTTCAAACATTTTTGTAGCTTGCTAAGTTAAATAGCTAACTAACTAGCTTGTGTTAAGTCATACATATTTCTATCGACAATGTTAGCATAGTGAATATGCCTCCTTTAGGCTGTAGCACCACTAAGATATGTTTAACACAAAAAACAATCACTACCAAACATTATATGTGGGTTCTGAAGTTTAACAAAGAGCATTCATATTGTTGAAACCAACCAACAGTACCATCTTGCTAGTCTAGCTCACTCAGCTAGCTAATGACATTTTTATGAAGGTTAGATGTTAAGCTGTGAAATGGCAATATCTCTACAAACCTTGCCTGATTATTAAGCTATTTCTGTTAAAGCATTTAATGATAAGGATACCGTATAAAGTATGCTCATCTGTTGAATAAGCCTTTGTTTTTCCATTTTAATTATTTTCATTCAATTATTTTTAATTTCATACATGTAGTATTTTATTTTGAAAAAAAAAAACAAATTAAGAAAAAATACTATGATTTATTTATACTAAAAACAAATACCGTTACAAGAAAAAATATCTTTTCATATCTCGTGTCTATTGCTTTGTAACAAAACGTACATTCCATTCTGTCATTGCTTTCTGCCATTGTAAATGTAATAAACCAAAAGAGAAAGTTCTGCTCATCACTTATTTCTTAATAATGTTGCTTCTTCATTCTTCTTGTAAAAAGCTTAAGAAAACATTTTTTTATTCAAACACATAATTTATTCAAAAACATAATATTATTTATTGACCATTGCTGTGTTATATAGTATTATATTATATGAATTATATCTATTATATCTACGATAAACAATACATTATATCACACAAAGAAATGATAAAGAATGAAAATTGTCTATTATCTAACATTACTTCTTATATTAAGTAATACATTTACCTTATACTGAATATTTACTATTCTCAGACACTGCTCAGCTAAAATGTGTACACCACATGGGACTGTGTAATGGAACAGTGAATGGCTATTACATTACGGCAAGATGAGTCACTGTACTCACTGTTCTGTTTTTAGACAGAATCGTCTAATTGTTTCAGTTATGCTTAGTAGTGTGGGATATTTGGGAACTGTGTGTAAAGTGTATTGTCTGAGCTACAGAGTTTAGATTCAATATAGGACATGAAATATCTCTTGATCAATAAACAGTCTGAACTATCAGCTCAGTCTTTTATGTTTATTGGGTTTCCTGTTTCATCTATGGAGCAGCCTATTTTGCAGCCCTGATTACTCAAGGATTTGATATTATAATGGTTCATAAAAATACAAAAATCTTGTTTGCATTATTACATACTGTAGCTGAATATAATGATTAGAATCCAACTGAAATATGCACAATTACAAAGAAGTAGGTAAGAAATATAACAATTTCTCTTTTCTGTTCACTCAGCAAACCTTATATGAGTATTCCTTGGGCTGCTGTGTATAATAAGGACTTTAGCATGCAAAACCACAAGCAAGAAGCATCCACTTTCTAATTAGCATAAACTCCTGAATAGGCTAAGATTGGCACATGGAGCTGTTCACAGTGCCAGTGAGTCAGTCACATTCTCTTGTGAAGGGTTTTATGGGAAAGGATTAGTAAAAATGAGCATTGCGTAAATAAAATAAAACCATAATGTAGTGAATTTATACATGAATAGCATGCTCAGAATAAGCATAAATTAAATTAAAACATTTGGATGACTGCAATTGAAATTTTTGAAACCGATAACTGTATTATTTTTCCTGCTGGTACAATTTTTAAATCCCTTATGTATTCATAAAGGAATTTAAGGAATGAGACCATATTGTATATGATAGGTAAAGATTTAGATTACAGATTTGCTTCAACTATAATCCTCGACCGTGTTAGAGGGCTGGAACTTGCTGTACCAGCAAATAAAGATACATGACATTCACAACAATGTGTTTAACACTATGGACTTGCAAACAAAAATCTTTCTTTTCCATGGCGTTACTAAGGTCCAATAGCACGGTCTAGTCAGCCTACTGCTAAATCACAGCCTAATGCTAAATCACTTAAATGATATATGGTTTATAATTTAACAATGAAAATGTAAGCATTGCTTAATGGTTGGTTCTTGTGATTGCACACTAAACAAGCATCTGTATAAAGATAAAGCTATATTAGGTTACTATGTTTTGTGTGTCTGTTCCGGTTCAGATCCAATGTGAAGCTATGCTGGGAAATGTTTGTTTCGTCTACGTGCTTAGCGCACCATGAAGTACATTCATATTTCAGACATCATTGAATCTTTTTTATGCTGGAGTTCACACCCAAACCCACACACGTACACGCACACCTGCAAATAATCCAAAACCTAAAAATGTTTGTTCTGGATAGAATTCTTGTTATACTAGTGATAATAATGAAGATATAATGTATTTTCTCATTCTTTTGTAAATATAAAAACTTTAACGTACAGAGAATAATGCACATTAAAGACAAACATCTCTTTTTTTTAACAAAGCATGACTACATCATATATCTTGGTCAAATAACAAAGATAATATTTTCATATTACTTTGATGCCAACAAAAAACAAACAAACAAACAAACAACAAACAAAAAGTTCTTAATTTTATAAGTTCATCATTTCCAAAAAAAAAAAAAAAACTAGAAAAAAAATTTGTTTAAATCCTATTTAAAATGATATGAATGACATTCTCACTTTTACTACCACTCACTTTTTTGACCTGGCAGGTTAGAAATTCTAAATCACATGGAATATTATTTATCATTGGCTTAAAATAAGTAATTATATGGAAAATCCCTCTAATAAGAAGTCTCAGAGCGCGAATCTGAACGGATGACCATATATGGTCACCATGTACGTGCTTTATTGTAGCCTATGACTGCTTCACTCCCAGATTTATATCCAGCTCCAAGGACGAGCGCATTTCTTATTGAGCGCAATAACACAAGCGCACATAACCAGCACAGCCTAAGTACCAGTTTCTCCTGCTTATAGAAGATTGATTGAATTGATTTAAGCGCTTTATATATCCTCAACCTCGTGGGAATAAAATGAAGGGCACTGGACACTGGAGCTTTGTTCCTGTGTTGCTGTTGTGTTTCCTGAACGTCTCACTTTCAGGTGAGTTCTAGTTAGATGTGCTGACGACTAGACGGCTGTTTCTTTCCTTTTTAATTCATATAATTAGCGAATATTTCGTGTAGGTCTGGTTTGAGTTTTTCACTTGGTCAGTCGAAATGTCCGGTTTTGTTCAGTTTTGTGTCTTTTTCTGTGTGCAGACTCTTTCCCAAAGGCTCAGAATGTCACTTGGTTTTCTTTCAATTTCAAGACGTTATTAACGTGGAGACCGAAACCAACTAACTATTCCTACACTGTGGAATATTCAAAGTAAGGAAGATGTTTCATGTCTGATGCTACAGACCTACTGATGTGTTTGTAAAAGCTACACAGACTGTTTTAATTCTCTGTACAACAAATAGAGCAGATCACTTTTATTACTGAGGTCATTATGAAGCACATAGATGTTACTTAGTGAAGCGCTCTCTCTCTCTCTCTCTCTCTCTCTCTCTCTCTCTCTCTCTCTCTCTCTCTCTCTCGACTATAATTGTCTCATTTAGTTGACCCTTTGTCCACCTTGTTCTGGTTCTTTATATACAATTCTTGTATAGAAGAATTTGTAAAAGAAATTGTATTAAAATGATGTAGTTAAACTTAAGGGGGTGGTGGCATTGGTTGCACATATGGTAGTGTTGCTGCCCCACAGCTCCAGGGTCCCGGGGCTTCTGTCCTCCTCATGTTTACTGGGTTTTGTTCCACTTCCAGTAGGTGCTCTAGTTGTGCTTAATTGCCCGTAGGCAATGTGTGTGCATAGTGTCCTGCAATGGATTGGCTTCACACTCAGGGTGTGTCCCTGGAATGGCAACCATGACCTGGATGAAGTGTTTATTGAAAATGAATGAATTAAGATTAATATTTAAAAAAATTCTGTCTGTAATGGAGACATAACTGTTATCTATGCTAAAAAGGTGTTTTGCTAATCTTTGGGAATTCTTCACCATCAGGGACAGGCAAACATGTTACTGCTATATACAGTCTTTTTAAAAGGACCTTCTTTGCATGTCTTGTAAATAATTTCTGATACTATTGCTTTATATGTTAATTTAACCCCTTAATCGTCCAAGGGTTAGTGGACAATAACATTTAATCAGTTTTCCTTCCTGTATGTTTCATTGTTGTTACTGCATAATGCATAGTTAGTGAATAATATGATTTATGATGAATGACTAAATAATAAGATAAGACCTTAATCAAGAGGGTAATTTGCACCATGCAATCTGAGGGTGAAGATTAAGCTATAAATATTCTCTGTTAGCAATTTTGATCAGGTACAGCATTAATGCATAATGTATACAGTAGTTACTGCAAAAATCCACACCCTTTGCTTGTTTCAACATGTCTCAGTTACTTGAAAGCTTTTGGGTTTTTAACTTAGCACAATATCATGTTTCCAGACTTGGTGAGGACAATCAAAGGGCCAGTCACTGCATTCAGACGACAGAAACCGAATGTGATCTCACAGCTGTATTCACAGAGCTAAAAAGCAAGTACAGTGCAGATGTTCTGTCCGAAGCTTTGAAGGGCATGTCCTCTGATCTCATTGAATTCCCCCGCACAGCATCTGAGCTCTTCTGCCCCTATCAAGACAGTACGTTTATCTAAAATATTTGGTTCATGCCATATATTTTCTGCTGTTTATTAATGAAAAAGGATTAAAAATGATTACATTCTCATTTATGTCTATTTTTGTCTAGCCATCATCGGCAGTCCTCAATTTAAATTTGAGACGAGGAATGAGGAACGGAAGATAATCCTGAACATAGACGATATCCCAACAGCAGTCTCTGATGCACAGAAAAGGCAGCTAACGGTTCAGGATATATTTCAAAATGATCTGCAATACAAGGTCACTTACAGTAAAGCCAAGAGCTCTGGAAAGGTAAGGGATGACAAGTACAGTATATCTTAATGCTAAATATTAAATTAGAATGTTTAATATAAAATTGTTAATCCAGTAAGTTTATGGTCTTTAGAGATTTCCCTATTTAACACATATCTTTATATTATTTCTACTGCTCTAGTCAGCAGTATACAGGTTTTTCTGTTAAAACTTTATTCCTGATATCTGATGTTACTGTGATGTTCAAGAGCAGTGAAGTAACTCATACCTATATACTAAATATATACCACATTATAGCAGCTGTCAGCTGATTCACACGGACAGGAAAAAAAAATGTAAAACCTTTTTTACAAAAAACTAAATTGTGTTAAGCAGTAAAACAGTTTATATAATTAATTTATTTGAATACAGTGCAATTTGTGTTGTAATAAATGTTCTGATGGTTGCAATTTTTAATGGAAAAAGTTTGAATTGTTAAGGGAAAAAATAGTTTTCTGTAGTTTTCTGTGCTTGATACAAAAAGGAAAAAAGATTTGCAGTGCTTTCTTATATCCATTTACTATAATGTGGGAAAAACTTCAGGAAACTGGTTATTTTTGCCTGGTCTATCTCAAACTTGCAGACATGTAGGAATGTCATATATTTGGACCTTTATCTCTTTCGATATTGCGGTGTAATTTGAAAAGAAGCCAGAAAATATCATCTGCTACATCTGTTGTAAAATACAATAAGATATTGTATAAAAACATACAATGTATTTTTCTTGCTCAGAAAGTGAAGATAAGTACAAGCAGACAGATAGAGCTGACAGATCTGGACAGAGGAGAGAGTTACTGCTTCAATGTGCAAGTCTTCCTTCCCTCCCGGAGCATTAACAAACAACATGGAGAGTTAAGTCAGGTTCAGTGCTCTTCAGGAGGGAACCCGTCTATTTTAGATGGTAAGCTCAAACAGTGTGTGTCTATAAATATTTAGTTATCATTGTACAGTGCTTACCTGTTCATAGAGTTGAAGGTATATTTATGACAATGCTCCATTGCAGCACAAATAATTCTCAGAAAGTTTATTTCACATTTTTAAAGACTGGCATTGTGGTTTAAGCCAAGTGATCTGTTTGTGGGAAACAGATATATCAATTTATTTTAAAATGTTAAAAATAGTTTATGTCACAAGCATGTTAAAATTAATGGTACAGTTTTCTGTATTCTAAAGAGTTTTATGGTATAGTGTTTGTGCTCTCAACTGCTGTTTAGTGAGAACAGAACAAAAGGAGTAACATGTAACTTTACAAAAGGCATTAACTTTTGTGAGACTGCAATACTCATCTAATCATTAAATTTACCAGGTTACTGATAGTTTGTCAGACAGACAACCAAACCAATCCAAGATGGGTTTTTTTTTTTACAAATACACTGTTTTTGTGTTTATGTCAAAATATGGTCAAAACCCTCTAACTAAACTTTTCATTTTTATTTACTTCCATTAGTTTACAGCCCTGCAGTAATCGGTGGAGGTATACTATTCATCGTTGCCATTATCTCAGCTGTGATTGCTGCCATAGTTATTTGCAGCAAACAACGTCGGGAAGCAAAAACTAGAGAAAAGAGGGAGTACCTTTAAAGGGCGTGTGAGAACTTCTCTGCACTAATAAACTCACACTCATGGGAAAGCACGGTACAGAACTGGACTCACCCTTTCAAAGCACACTTATTGCAACAATACAGTGTAAAACTGTAAATCATGTAGTTTCTGTGAAACTAAACAAGATCAACATTACACATAGAATTTACTAACAGGTGTTTGCAGATGTTCTTGTTTTTTTTCCATCGGTACATTCAATCATTGGGATTATCTACTGTACTTTATATTTAATAAGCACTGCCTTTTGTAACAACAGAACTACTTTTATAATAGATATTTTATTTTTCTAGCTTTAGATAAGTGATATATGTATATTAGTTTATAGTAAAATCATATTTATTGTTTTATTATTGTTGTTTGCTGATTGAGTAGATGTAAAATATACAGTGGAGAGCTTTACATTACATATAAACATACATACACTACACAAATCTTTTGTTAGACAACTGGTGAAAATCTGAAATCTGTAGAAAAAGGTACAAAGCTTTTCATTTCATTTTGAACTTTGAATAAATTTTTCAAGATCATGTAGATCTGTGTTTTTATTGCTTTTCCATTGTTTCAGCCATACACACGGGCACACACACACTGAGATTCTGACTAGTGAACAATTTAAAAATTTCTGTCATTTCATTGTCCTCAACTAAACATCAATGTAATGAATGTCAAAAAGCACAACAGTGTTTCACTATGATTTGACATGAAGAATTTTTAAATGGAATGTGGTTTAAAACAGTTGACAACACTGTTGTGCAATATGATAGATCAGGTGCAGTGAGGCTAGTTAAAATAAGTGAAACTGTATTGCTGAGTTCATTCAGAGCCACTTCATTATTAGTCTGTCATGTGGTTCGTTTATTCAAAGAGGTTTGGTACAAGCACTTACCATCTAACTGCAGGTAATTAACTAACATCTTGTTCTCTGTCACCTCAAAGTATACAAAACCACCTAAAGTCTGATTCACTGCACTAGAGAACACTTGCCAAGATGACGGGAAGCTCTTGCTGTGGTGAGTGGAGTTGTTCAGGACATCTCCGCTCCCACTGACGACAAATGAACTTCCATCCTCTTCTCTAATAAACTAAGGGAAGATAAAAGAAAGTATTCTAAATGGTGCTCCACTACAATGTGAAGTACATTTGATTAAAAAAGGTGTTCACCTGTAAATCATGATCATGACCACTGAGATATAAAGTGACATTGTACTTCTTCAGCAGTGGTCTGAGCTTCTCTACCAGACAGCGAGTAGGACCATGATGACCAATGGACCACACAGGGTAGTGACCAGCCACAACCACATATTCAGATCTAAAATACAATAAATCAGAAAAACATATTTTTGTTCAGTTTACATTTTTAAGTTCTGAGTCATCAAAATATTTATCTTGCACCAGTAGGTCAAGGTTATAGAACATGTTTAATCTTACATCTGATGGCAAACTGAAGAAGTCTTGAAGATATACCAAGTACATTTTTTGTTACGCAATACATTTTTAATCATGCTTTACCTTGGCGTTGTGTGTGTCTATATATCTCATTGTTTCCAAACAATCAAAACTCAAAACTATTTAAGCATGACTAAAAATTTGCTATGAGTCAGGGTAATGTTGAGTACTATACATTTTCAGGAAATCAGATATGATTGCTTGTGTGAACATTGTGCTATTTGGTCACAGTTTGTCCTCATGAATGCTTGTGTGGATGTGCGTATGGAGAATAGTGTGGTCCTCATATTCCTTTTAAAGGACTCGTATTAATTCTGTTAAAGAAAATCATTTTTTTTCAGCTGTCATCACATTTCTTAAAATTCTGTGGTTTACCTTCAGGTATTTAAGCAGACTTTCATTTATGTCCTAGGCTGTGCTATAACTACTGTTTGTTCAATTAACATGAGTGTCTTGCTTCATTCAGAATTGGCAAATCTTACTTAGTGTTTTGAAGCGTCTTCTTGATCCACTCAAACTGTTGTTCTGCAGATGTGTGGTCCTCTGGTTCTTGGGGCTGGTCTTTGTCGTAAGTGTTCCCACACAATACTACTGTATCTATCATCAGGACGGTCATGGTGATGTTGGTGTGAGGAACCTTAAATTGCAGCTCATAATAGAGTTCAGGGAAATGCCTATGGAAAAACAGAATGGTATATAACAGTATAAATATTGTTTGGCAACTCTTACGAGAAACCTAGACAGCATGGTACATGTTGTGAGGCCACAGATGAGGAAGGTCAATTCGATGGCACACACTCACCACCTCTCTGATCTGGATGAATAAGCGATTTGAGCAGACACATTTCCTAAGTGATCATGATTCCCTGCCACCAGATACCATGGAACAGCAATCAGAGCTGGATGAGAAAATACACCTTCAAATGTCGCCTGAAAGCAGAAAGAGTGACATTCACAATCAATTCTCTGTAGGTGCTCACATTATTATAGTACTGAACAAAACGGGGGAAAAAAAGTAACTCTGAAATAGTGAAGTTGCTCCTGTAACGCAACTTCCACTAGATGGCGTGTTTATCATACTTTTGTTAGCAGCATGTCATGAGTGATTATTAACCAACATTTGAATGCTGCCCCACCTATGCAAACACTTATTAAATCATCCATTTGATCACATCTTTTAAAATATAAATACAAAATCCAGTTGTTACTGCAAAAACCTTGAAACAAGTCATGTTAACAATTACAAATTTAACAACAAGACAGAAAAAAGCATAGGGCAGTGGTGGCTCTGGGGCCTCTTACTTCAAAACCCTCCACCACTGAGCTGTAACAGTCTACAAGGAAGGAACTTTACCCTCATTTGCATAGTTGTATTTCCCTTTGGTTACAAGTGTTTGCTGACTGATGCATAAATGTAAAAGTTCACAATTTACATTTCACAACTTTTCACAATTTACATTTCACAACTTTTCACAATTTACATTTCACAATTTACAGTTCACATTTTTTTTTGCCATATCTCCTGTCATGAATGATGATGACAGACCTTGAAGCGTATATCATCGATGTCCTTGACTCCACTGTAGTAAAAGTGATCTCCCAAACTTAAGACAAAGTCCAAGCCCACACTTTTTGCCACTCTACCCATTTCCTGAGCTATCTTCTGCTCTTGAGCTGTGTAGAAAGGAGAGAAGGGAATGCCACCCCAGTCTCCAATACCGACAAAACGCAGAGAACCTTAAGGGACACAACACACAAATACATGGAGAACATTTGCTACATAGACACAAACTGAAGAAAGACACTCAATCACACATTTGATATCAAGTTAAATTATGTAAAGCTAAAAACCTATACAGAATTAGTATTTAGAAAGAAGGAAACTATGTACTCTTTTCCTGAGCTTGACATGGCCCGTAGATTGACTGAAGAAGAAAAAGAAGCACGGCCGCCAGGCAGGTCATGGCGTGTTTGAGGTTGAGTTTGGGTTCAAATAACACTGTTAACACAAAAGAAAAACATAGCTGCTGATTTTAAAACTGCTTTCGTTCGTACTTTTGAGGAAGTAGTTTGTGGTTTAAGACCTTCCTGTATTGCTTCAAAGGGGAAAAACATGCAGACCGCGTGTTATCAAACCAATAGATTGAGATTCAGACAGTAAACTGAACTTTGCTGTAGTCTAAATGATCAACATTTCAACTAGCATCTATTATAACAGCAATGGAAACATAATACTTAATATGATTTATTAATTCTCAAGCTGTTTATGCTGATGTTGGTACTACAGTATTATGACATTCAATGAAACTTTATATGTTATTTTCTTACGAAAGATCTGAGTTCTGACAAGGCTTTTTGCTTGTTTCTTCATTAATCATTAACAAAACTGGAATAGCAGCTTATGGTCACACCATCACAGCAGCACCAATAAGACTGACTAGCTTTAGAGAGCAGCTTTTAACCTAGTAAGCACAGGGTGGGGTAAGAACTTGATACGGTGCTGTTGTCTTCACTAAGACTACAGTGTTCAAAACAGAAAACATTATTTAAACATGAACCCAAGGAGAAAAATAGTAATCAGATACTGCTTCGAATGAAGGATTATATTTAAATACATGATTGGAAAAAAATACATAGATGTATGTTGTGTATAATAGTATAGTATAGTTCTATTCAGTAAACAAAGTTATTTTCTAGGCAGGGTGTAATGGTATATAAGGATGTGAACTGAACAACCCTTCACCCACATTTAACACAAGGACATTATCTTCCAGCATGTGTACATCTGAGGAACAGGTTAAAGATAATGTGTGCTACCCCTCCAGTGCAACCCACAGATGAAAAGAAAAGGCACACAACCACAAAAGTACAGATCCAGAATGTTTTTAATGAAATTGCGCCAGTGAGTACACGGTAGTTCTGTGGAGTTTTTGTTGTTCTGGTTTACAGTTTTGTGTACAAAATCCAAGAGTTCTACAGTGATATTTTAATCATAAACAACAGTTTGGACAAACATTAAATCCTTCTTGGAACAAAAAGGTGCATTTAGGCAACCGTTAGGCAATTACAGACAGTAAATAGTACAAGGCGTTCTGGCTTGCAAATCAGTGCAATCTACCCCGTGATCACCTACCATTGAAAGTAACACACTCACAGGACAGGTCCATAAAACCATCTTACGGGGGCCACACAATAGACCCACCACACATCACTACATTCTGTACTAAGGTCACTTAGTAGATGGACGTTTTATAACAGTTATATTTTCCTGGTGTCAAAAAAAGCCATATTAGTTTACTAGCACTTCAAGAATCCTGCTCAAACACCAGAGATCAATTCAACGGCATTAATTTCATATAGAGAACCTTACAGGCTAATTCCTAGCACATCATTTAATCTAAAACATGATTTAGTTCACATATAAGATGTGAACATATTTCATTAGGATTAGCCCATTCACTATTCTCATTAGTGGTTGTCCGGTAAATCGGACCACACTTTAAATTACAAATTATACAATTATACAATCATGGAAGACAGAACTGTAGTGTCAAAAGAAAAAGAAATGTTACAAGTAATTAAAAACAAAATCCTAGATTCTGCTGCAGTATTACTGGCATCCCAACTGGAGATGTGAGCGACCATCCATTCTTCTATGAGCCAAACTCCACTGTTTCGTCAGTGATGGGTTTGAACTCATAGTTCCCTCTTCCATCCATGTGGAGATAGTACTGTAACAAACATGTGTTAAAGTTTATGGATTAAAAGTAATAGTACGCAGAGAAGTGAAACATCCTGATGTGTGAGCTGCATAGTACTTAAAGTGCTTTGCTTTAGTTGACTTAATGACCCTTAAATCTAATTTTTCTTTCCCTTAATTTCTAAATGCATTCCTGTGTCTTTGTTTTGTATCAGGTCACATAACTACTTATCTGTATAATCAAATTAATTCTTTAGCCTGCACTCCTGGAATGTGGTTTTATAATGAGCACAAAGTATTTAGAAAGTCCTAGAAAGACCTCCTTCTGTCTTGTACCACCAGACACGAGCAATGAGATAAAGGAAAGCGTGTGAGTTTGTCAGTGTGAGCATGAAACATGAAATATACATTTTACATGAAATATACAATACAGTCACATATTTTTTGTCTTTGACTGGTGATTATGAACTTTTCACTTTTGAACGCATCGTTATAACCACAGTTTAGGAAGTGAAACTTGTGACAGACTTTCGGTTTTTACATAGTCTGCCCTCTAGTGGACAGGCTCACAGGCACCCATGTGACAGTCCATAGAATGAAATGTTTCTGAAGCATAAATCAGGACTTAAAGAAACAAACTGGAGCTTCTTAATACAGACAACAGATTAACAAATAAGAAACTATTCGGGTGCTAACAGAAAAGTTCATCTCACCGCATGGTGTTTCCAAAGAGACTTTCTATGAGACACTGTGAACAGAGTGATGCCCACCTGTCAAGAAAATACAACAGACATCAGTGCCTCATAAATGATAGCAAATGTATGAGGTAGTACAATAGAATTATGTTGTGATGGGTCTTGTTACCTTCCTGCAATGGCTATAGATGTAGTCCTCCACATCCACACTTACAGCACTGGTGCACTCATCCAGAATGGCAAACTGAGGCTTGTGGTAGAACAACCTAGCCATCTGCAGAAAGCAAAGTTTTACTGGCCCTGAATATCATACATCTACGTTAGGTCAAATAAAGCTGATGTGCAAGGTAATGCGTTTATTAAATGGGAATATTTGCTTGCTTACTGCCATCCTCTGCTTTTCTCCACCACTAAGAACATCCATCCAGTCCTGTACTGCATCCCAGGTGCCCTCCCTGTTGAGAATGTGCCCCAGCTGCACATTGTCCAGATATTCTTTCAGCACCTATTGCACACAGTGATCATATTAGTGAGATAAAGTAATGCAATACATTGTATTGGGATGTGAATATTCGAATCAGCAATTTATCTTATAAATTCTTTATAATGTTCTCTGAGACCTGATCTGAAATCCCCTTCTTCTTCTGGTCTTCAAAGGTGTCAGGGTAGATGACCTGATCCCTCAGGGAGCCAATTGTCATATAAGGCCTCTAAAATAGGAACGCAAATTTAAAAACAGAAAATTATTATTAAAGACACTTCTACACTTCTTGGTGCTGCAAGTAAATATTTTATTCAGGAATCTTACCTGAGGGACATAGAAGAGCTTCCCTCTCTCAGGTTTGGTCAAACTACCCCCAAACAGAGGCCAAAGCTGAAGGGGGGGGCACAAACACACACATTAATATTCTCTCATATAACAAAGATTCATTGAACTGGCTCTCTGTAGAGGATGCATACATATTTGTATGTGAGACTGCAAGTTTTTTCTGAATATTGAACATAACAATAAGTTCATTTTTAACATTATAAAAAAAGCTTTTTATAGAGGTAATTACTTCTCCAAGAACTCTGAAGAGTGAGCTCTTTCCACAGCCATTGGGCCCACACACCAAAACGTTTGTGCCAGATCTCACCTGAAGACATACCAAAACACTCAATCAATTGTATCATGAATCAATTAAAATCTATTTCAACTGTACATTCAAAGTTAGCAAAGAAATCTTGCAATTATTTCACAGAGAGCCATTTGCACTGGCATTGTCCAACAACATTTGTTGGAAGTGTAACATGAAGTGTTATAGTAAACAGCAACTTTGTATTTTTACAGAATATAATCATCCGGAGATTTTTTGTAGTAAACTCTGACGCAAATCAAATTATGGTATAACATTTATGCAAAATATAAAACATTTTGTAAATGCATAAAAAGTACCTCAAAACTGAGGTCCTTAATCAAAAGATCTCCATTGGGTGTAGCTAATGGTGTATGTTCAAACCTGGTTAAAAAACAAAACAAAACAAGAAGATAAAAAGTTCGTAAAATACATGTCAATCTATCTGAGAGTAATCTGACAAATTTAGTGAAAACTGTAACAGAAAAAAGGTTAAGTACTTAATAATGTTGTCCAGGAATATGATTCGTCCACTTCCAGGCACCAGGGTCAGTTTTTCTAAAGCATCTGCTTCTGGATATTAGACATTATATGAGAATAATATGACCAAATACCTTCTGATTATTTTGGCCTCAATAGTGATTAGAGCTCACCTTTATCTGACTGAGACACCATGGTGCGCTCATACTTCCCCATGTTCAGCTCTTTCAAAACCTTCATCAGTTCTGTGATGCGAGTGGTGAACCTGTCAGGGAATAATATCATAGCACTAAGCATCAAAGAATAGCCCGTAATAACATGGAGACATAACTGCAGACAAAGATCTGGCTACATTAAATTATCACATTTTAACACTGCAATTAAAACACAGACCTTTCTCATATTTTCAAGGCAACAGTCCTGCTCTAAATATATTCATGTTAAACTTCTGCAGACGATCATTGGCAAGCCTTAATGAAGACTGTTAAAGACTGCAATTTAAATGAAACACATATGAGACAAAAGCATAAGTAAGAAAGAACGCTACCCTGAGAGTCTGGTCATTTCTCTACCAGCAAGCACAATCCTTCCCAAAGCTTGTGACATGCGCAGCAGCATGCGGCCACTCTGGTAGTAATCCTACAAGAACAAGGAAATATGGAGGATAAACAGTGTACATATTGACATTCAAAGAACTTTACAGTTAAAATAATATAAATGCTACACTGGAATAGTAAATTCTATATAAAGCCACATTGATCAGGTTTTCAGCTCATTAAAGCATTTAAAACTGTGTGAGCTGAGGCAGCTCACCTCTAGTAGTTCAGCATGTGTGCTGTGAAGGTGCCGTGGATGTGCCAGGTTCAGAAATGGACGGCTCACAACCAGATAACCAACTACCGTGGCCAGGTCTGCACACAAGGCAATCAGAGAGTTAACATTCACATTGTGCTCAGTGAGTCTGACTGTATTAGTAAAAGTGTCTGTTCAAAAAAGGTTTTAACCTACATTTAGCGATGATACTGTCAATCATGCCCATGGAGAAGCGGAAAAATATGAAATTGTGCAAGTGGTCAACCTGAGGATAAAGGACATTATTGATTTAAAATTCAGTAAATCATTCGAAGTTCTCAATATTTGTGATATGATAAATGCTGTGGTAGTTCTCACCAGTTTCTTGAAGGTAGAGTGAATTGTCTGTTTCTCTCTGTTATTCCCATTGTAAAATGCAATCTCCTCACTAAGAAAGATCATTGTAAAGTGTAAGTGAATTTTAAATGCACTATTCTTGTGACAACAAAATGTATAGTAAAAGATTCAGCACCGAGCTCTTGAACGTCACCTGTTGGTGATGAGGCGGGAGTTGACGTATCGGTATTCGCCCTCGTATTTCTGCTCGATGACAGTCATCTTTCCGATGGGTCTCCTTAACCTCGTTAGGAAGAGGCCTGAGATCAGCAGGTAGGCCATCATAGAAGCAGGGCCCTACAGCAGGGATGACATTACATGCACTCACTGCTAGACATGTATTTGTAATTTCCAGATGTGCTCAGAAAATGAGTTAAATTCTACCTGAGCTCCGATTGCAGTCGTCAGCTTAAAGATGTAGAGGCCAATGTCAAGAAGAGGCTAAAAGAGAAAACAAGGTTGGAGCCATGTTTGTTCGACATAGTGGCACATCGTTATTATAACTACAATTCAGTGTCTAAAATGTTTTGTACTTTGCTGAGATTGGAGTACAGGTCGACCACGCTGTTGCAGAACTTTTCCACATCCTGAGTCAGCAGCTGATCAGCGTTGGCAATTCGATTATCCAGGTTTCCCATCTTGTAATAGGTATATCCTCTGAAATTGTTAAGAGCAAGAAAGCATAAAAATCAAAACCTGGGACAAATATAATACTGTATAAATATAAAAGTGAACAAAAAAATGGGCTCTTACTTCAGATACTCGTCATATAGATGTTTAGTAAGTCTTTCACGGAAACAGAGCTTCAGTTCATTCAGTCCTAACTTCAGAAAGTTGTTCACCAGTGCGATCTACACAGCAGAAAGGCATGTTTGTGTGCATCACTCATTTTCATACAAATTCAACCTTGAATGATGAGTTTTTACACAGGTTCTACAGTGACACAACTACGTCACATTAGCATCAATAGGATGTTATAGGTTATAGGTTATCTGTTAGTTATCTGCAATAGGTTCTGCAATAGGTTATCTGTTAGTGCACACTAGAAATCTAAACCTTCTGAAAGAAAAAAAGTATTAATATAGACTGTTAAACAGAAGTTAAAACAAGTTACATATTTGTTCAGGCCTCCTCTGACATTCTACATCCTTTCAAATTGAAAACTAAAATAATAAGAAAGCAGTCTGAAATGCTGAGTTATAGCCAAGTTGCATATTAAAAATTTTAAAAGAGAGACTTACAACGGGCATGACCCTCATAAAGTTGAACAAATACTTCTTGAAATCTTTTGTAGACCGACCAATAATTGCACTGTAAACCACAACATGCACAAAAATAAGAAAACAACATTTTTAAAAAGAAAAACTGGTTAAAAACATTCAAGGCCATGCAAAGATTTCTTGTTCTGTGGGTACAACAATGCCCAAAAAACATCAGAGGAGATCTGTATTTCAGTGTGAGAAACCAACTACCATGTATATTAGTTGCCATTTAAACTAATACCAGTAATAACGATAATGTTTAATTGACTGTAATCAGCCAAGTGTCAATTGTTAAGATATAAAGCACAGTTTCACACGTTTATTAGTGAAATAATTTCACAACCACTCCACATGGTGAAACATTACCCCTGGTATGACGGTAATGTAGGAATAAAAGTGCCTTTTGAACAGTGTCATATCTCTGCTAATGATACCACTGTGAACAACGTAAAAAAAAATTATATATGTACATATGTGTGTATGTATATATATATATATATATATATATATATATATATATATATATATATATATATATATATATTCAAAACATGTTTAGACAATTATATTTACTAATTACATTATGTTTTTAAATATTAAGATAATAATAGAATTAGGATACAACCTTTCAATCATCGTGCCATTCTGAATCATCCAGACGTCGCAGTAGGTCCGAGCCACCAGCATCATTGCAATCATGACCAGGTACCAGGACTGGGACAAAAAAAATACACTGTTTACAAACTACAGACTGACAGGACAAGCAAACTCTTTCATATACACTGTACTAATAATCAAAGCAATATGTAAGATTTTTTTGCACTCCTCTATACATTATTTACGGAGGCAAAACAATATTGTTCTATTTTTTTCTGAGGAAATGTAATTAGTAAAAAACAACAGTTAGTAAAACCTACTAATATTTGTGACAACAGCAATACTAAAACATTAAAATGCTAAATCACAGATGTGGCATTAGATGTGGGCACGAGTGAATTCTGGGGTCTGTGTTCAGCTTGAAGTTACAGTTTAATCTTATCAAACCATCACTAACTACCATCATTATCTCTACACATGCACAGCGTGTTAATTGTTAATGACATCCAAAATTTGTTTTATTCTTTCAAAGCCCTCACCTCTTTAGAGAAGAGTCTCGGTACCATGATCTTGAGTATTTGTATGATTCGGCTAAAAAACTGTTTGTCCACAGCCGCCCGATCCTTTTTTGCATCTTTCTGAAGAAAATAAATAATGTAAGAATAATAAAAGAGTAATAAAGTTTAGTTAGTGGCAATTCTTATATATATGTACGTTACGTTAAACATGTAAACTTTAATAGATCATTTATTCTTTGGATGATTAATAGATGGTATACTAACAGCACATGCTGAAAAAATGCATATAAAATACCAAAAACAGTGGTTTTAAGTGCAGTTTTGTGAATTACAGTTATATATATAAAACCGATGACTTACTTCATTGTTTAACAGCAGCTCTGATGAACCCTTCTTGCTGTTTTGGAATTAAAAAATAGGGAAAGTTAGGCAACTACCAAATTCTCTTTTGACAAACATGATTTACATAACTGTCTGGCATGATTGTAAAACTAATGTTTTCTCAGTGTGACACAATCCTGGCCACAGGGTGAAAAAGTCCATGAGCCATTACTACTGCTGGAGAATGAGTGAATGAATGAATGAATAAATAAATAAATACATACATACATACATACATACATAAATAAATAAATATAAAAATAAATAAATAAAAATACATAAATAAATACATACATAAAAAATAAATACATAAAATAAAGAAAGAAAGAAAGAAAGAAAGAAAAATAAATATATATATGAATAAATAAATCTTTCAGATACATGGTGTGTAAATTGTAAGCTGTCACGAATGATTTGTAATAATGTTCATTCATTGCCAGTGACCACACTAGAGGTTGACCGTTAGCATGTTGACAGCTTGTCTATTGCAGGTCAGGTGTCACAAAGCTAAAGCTAAAGCTAAAGCTAAAGCTATCTCGACACCGATGGCGTTATGTACATTAATAAAGCTGCACTGATGTCTAACGTACCTGTTTAGTTTGGAGGAACGTCGTCTTTGCCTTAGTAGATACAGGACAAGCAGAATACCGCCAGCTATCGATGAATTCTTTGCTGTCAAGTACTTACTGACGACCGCCATGTTCCTGCTGCGGCGAGACGGCTGGCAAAATCAGCAGGTGCATGACGGGAAACTAGCATAAGTGCCTCGCGCTCGCCCCCTAGTGGTTTTACAGTTCCATGTCATGTAGCATGAAATAGAAAGGACTTGACAGTTTCATCAGTCAGATACAACCGTGAGGGATAAAAATTAACTTGATAATGAATTTGAATTTAATTTAATGTGAAAAACATGCACAGCATATTATTAATTGTGATACACTACTATTACTACTGATGCTGCAAATAATAATAATAAGCACAATAATAACAATAACGAAAATAATAATAATAATAATAATAATAATAATAATAATAATAATAATAACAACAACAATAATTAAAGCTGCAAGCAGCATTTCCCGGGTTCAAGCATTTAAGGCCTTTAGGGAGTTTGAGGCCTTAAAGGATTTTCACATACACAAAGTGACCCGCAAGTTACAGAAGGTGGCACCCGCTCCTAACCTAGTGTCTCTAATACAGAAAAGCTTACCAACGTGTTGCACAATATATGTCATGTGAAGTACTCACCTGTCCAGTTTTCCCTAAAATAAACAAAGTCATATCCATAAAGCGAAGAAACACAAGCATCCAGATGCAGAACGAGTGACCGGCAAGTCACATACACAAAGTGACCATCAAGTCACATACACAAAGTGACCCTCAAGTCACATACACAAAGTGACCGGCAAGTCACATACACAAAGTGACCGGCAAGTTATAGCGCCACCAAGTGGCCAATCGCCACGGTTTTTGAACTGTGACCTCAGTTTGACCTCTGACACATGTGAAAGAGGTCAAACTGAGGTCACAGTTCAAAAACCGTGGCGATTCTCAGAATCAGAATCAGAATCTTAAGAATTCGATTCTTCACAAAATTGGGTTTTTGGACTGTTGGTGGCGCTAGAGGGCTTTTTTTAAAAATGGCTGTTTTTAGTGATTTTTCCGTTATAGCACCACGAAGTGGCCAATCGCCACGGTTTTTGAACTGTGACCTCAGTTTGACCTCTTTCACATGTGTCCCAAGTTTGGTGTTGATAGCTCATTTAATTCTTGAGTTATTGACATTTTAGTAAAACTGGCTCCTCACAGTCCTAACTTTTTGGGGCCCCTTAAGGACCCTGAATCAAAATTTCGACTTTTTTTCGAAAATTATTGTCATTGAGACTCCAGAGAATATTACTGCACTGGATTGGTCTTGATCAGGCGAAAAACCTAGGACTAGTTAGCAAAAGTAGGTTTCGGATAAAATGCGCTATAGCGAAAAAATTTAATGGCGGAAATGAAATTGGAGATATACGTTTTTTAAGTCATGAGCCAAGGAGTCCAATGATATAAAGCACTTGAGATTTGGACATAGGGGTTTTAGGGGTTTAGGGGTTATGGGCACAAACACGTTTTGGGGCGCTGAAGCTGAATTGTCTGATTCCACTGAGATTTTGGCCCTGAGTAACTGTGACCAGTACTACCATCTGACCAAGTTTGAGCTCTCTAGGCCTTACGGTTTGGGCTGCACGATCGTTTCTAGGGCGGAAAAATAATAATAATAATAATAATAATAAATATAGCTGCAAGCAGCGATACCGGGGTCAAGTCGATCAGATGCGCTCAGAACATGTCGCTCATGAACCATACCAAGTTTCGTAGCGATATGGCATTGCATTCGTAAAATGTGTGTGTGTGTGAGTGTCTGTGTGTGTGTGAGTGTGTGTGTGTGTGTGTGTGTGTGTTCCTCGTCTGTGTGAGTGTGTGTGTCTGTGTGAGTGTGAGTGTCTGTGTGTGTCTGTGTGTGTGTGTGTGTGTGTGTGTGTGTGAGTGTCTGTGTGTGTCTGTGTGTGTGTGTGAGAGGGTGTGTGTGTGTGTGTGAGTGTGAGTGTGAGTGTGAGTGTCTGTGTGTGTCTGTGTGTGTGTGTGAGTGTGTCTGTGTGAGTGTGTGTGTATGTGTGAGTGCGTGTGTGTGTATCTGTGTGAGTGTGTGTGTGTGAGTGTGTCTGTGTGTGTCTGTGTGTGTTTGTCTGTGTTTCTGTGTGTGTGTGTGTGTGTGAGAGTGTGTGTGTGTGAGTATGTGAGTGTGCGAGTGTGAGTAAGTGTGTGTGTAAATGTGTGTGTAAATGTGTGTGTAAGTGTGTGTGTAAGTGTGTGTTCCTCATAAAGACCTTTCTGATTCTGGTTCTGATTCTGATTTTGCAAGAATTTTGCCTAAACATACTTGGCAATAAAGACCTTTGTGATTCTGATTCTGATTCTGATGTTGCAAGAATTTTGCCTCTAGGCCTTACGATTCAGCACAAAATTGGGTTTTTGGACTGTTGGTGGCACTAGACGGTTTGAGCTAGACACACCAAAGTTGCTACAGTAACTTCTAAGACTGGCCTCTACATGTGTGCCAAATTTCATAACTTTCCTACGTACGGTTCTATGGGCTGCCATTGACTTCAATGACGGACGGAAGAATAATAATAAGAAGAAGAAAACTAACGATAACAATAGGTATCTATGCCCCTTCGGGGCTTGACCCCTAATAATAATAATAATAATAAAAATCCTAACAAAAACAATAGGTTTCCAGCGCTTCGCGCTTGAACCCTAATAATAATTAAAGCTGCAAGCAGCATTTCCCAGGTTCAAGCGTTTAAGGCCTTTAGGGATTTTCACATACACAAAGTGACCCGCAAGTTACAGAGGGTGCCACAATATATGTCATGTCATGCTACATATGTCATGCTACAGTGTATTATACGAGTATATGTATACTACGAGTATTATACGAGTAATACGAGTCAATATCTGTGCTCGGATTGAATGAAAATCATCATTGGCTAGCTGATTGTGTCAGCGTTCTGTGATAGGCTAGTCACAGCGCCCCTCCCCTACAGTGATAGGCTAGTCACCGCGCCCCTCCCCTACAGTGATAGTCTAGTCACAGCGCCCCTCCCCTACACACATACAGATGTATTGTGTTGCTGTGTCTCGCTCTTCTCACTCACAGTCACACACAGAACAGCTCTCTGTCTCTCCCTCAGTCACGGGTTCGTGGGTCTTTTCCGTTAACGTTTAGGGTTTCTTCAGCTTTTTACTTCGGGTTGTAACGTTAATAATACTTACTTACTAACCAGTAGAGTTCTGGTAAACGTGGGTTCGTTCAGACGTGGTGCTTGCTTGGTAGAATGCGACTCGCATTGCGTCTCTGATTGTCGGAGATTTTTTTTCTTTTTCAAACCTTCAGCTGTCTCTAACCAGTAACCAGACACTGTGTGTCTGACACGTTTTTGCTGTATTTCATAAAAACATAAAGGTAGTAAGCTAGTGTTATAAATATTACAAATGAATTATTACCGGTTAAAGCCCCGCCCATTTCAAGACAAGCCTACTTCCGGGTTAGGCCCCACCCACTCCGAGTCAGAATCAGAATCAGAATCTTTGCCTTACGAGTCAGAACAAAATTGGGTTTTTGGACTGTTGGTGGCGCTAGAGGGCTTTTTTTAAAAATGGCTGTTTTTAGTGATTTTTCCGTTATAGCACGAAGTGGCCAATCGCCACGGTTTTTGAACTGTGACCTCAGTTTGACCTCTTTCACATGTGTCCCAAGTGTTGATAGCTCATTTAATTCTTGAGTTATTGACATTTTAGTAAAACTGGCTCCTCACAGTCCTAACTTTTTGGGGCCCCTTAAGGACCCTGAATCAAAATTTCGACTTTTTTTCGAAAATTATTGTCATTGAGACTCCAGAGAATATTACTGCACTGGATTGGTCTTGATCAGGCGAAAAACCTAGGACTAGTTAGCAAAAGTAGGTTTCGGATAAAATGCGCTATAGCGAAAAAATTTAATGGCGCAAATGAAATTGGAGATATACGTTTTTTAAGTCATGAGCCAAGGATTCCAATGATATAAAGCACTTGAGATTTGGACATAGGGGTTTTAGGGGTTTAGGGGTTATGGGCACAAACGCGTTGAGGGGCGCTGAAGCGCCCCAAATTATCCGATTCCGCTGAGATTTTGGCCCTGAGTAACTGTGACCATCTGACTACCAAGTTTGAGCTCTCTAGGCCTTACGGTTTGGGCTGCACGATTGTTTCTAGGGTGGAATAATAATAATAATAATAATAATAATAAAAATCCTAACAAAAACAATAGGTCTCCAGCGCTTCGCGATTGAACCCTAATAACAACAACAACAATAATTAAAGCTGCAAGCAGCATTTCCCGGGTTCAAGCGTTTAAGGCCTTTAGGGAGTTTAAGGCCTTAAAGGATTTTCACATACACAAAGTGACCCGCAAGTTACAGAGGGTGGCACCCGCTCCTAACCTAGTGTCTCTAATACAGAAAAGCTTACCAACGTGTTGTACAATATATGTCATGTGAAGTACTCACCTGTCCAGTTTTCCCTAAAATAAACAAAGTCATATCCATAAAGCGAAGAAACACAAGCATCCAGATGCAGAACGAGTGACCGGCAAGTCACATACACAAAGTGACCGGCAAGTCACATACACAAAGTGACCGGCAAGTCACATACACAAAGTGACCGGCAAGTCACATACACAAAGTGACCGGCAAGTCACATACACAAAGTGACCGGCAAGTCACATACACAAAATAACTAAGAAATTGGGATACATGAACAGTCTGACATACTAAAACCAAATGAACAACAATTGAGCCCTCTAATTGAAGCTGAATGTGCTTGGAGGAGAGCACTAACTCAGGGCTCAGAGATTCTAGAATCAGAAGAATCTCTGATTCTAGAACTGTGTTCGGACTGTGATGTCACACAGGATAATGAAGATTGACAGGAGATGTCCAATGGTAGGGATCTGAAAAGATAGATAGTGGAGCAAAGAGAGAGAGAGAGAGAACAAGAACAAACAATCGCTGCGGTTTATGAACTGTGACCTCAGTTTGACCTCTTTCACATGTGTCCCAAGTTTGGTGTTGATAGCTTATTTAGTTCTTGAGTTATTGACATTTTAGTAAAACTGGCTCCTCACAGTCCAAACGCTTTGGGGCCCCTTAAGGACCCTGAATCAAAATTTCGACTTTTTTTCCATAATTATTGACATTGAGACTCCAGAGAATATTACTGCACTGGATTGGTCTCGATCAGGCGAAAAACCTAGGACTAGTTCACAAAAGTAGGTTTCGGATAAAATGCACTATAGCGAAAAAATTTAATGGCGGAAATGAAATCGGAGATATACGTTTTTTAAGTCATGAGCCAAGGATTCCAATGATATAAAGCACTTGAGATTTGGACATACGGTTTAGGAGTTATGGGCACAAACGCGTTGAGGGGCTCTGAAGCGCCTCAGATTGGCCGATTTCGCTGAGTCCTTGGCCCTGAGTAACTGGGACCAGTACTACCATCTGACCAAGTTTGAGCTCTCTAGGCATTACGGTTTGGGCTGCACAATCGTTTCTAGGGCAGAATAATAATAATAATTAAAGCTACAAGCAGCATTTCCCGGGTTCAAGCGTTTAAGGCCTTTGGATTGACATGACAATATATGTCATGTCATGCTACATATGTCATGCTACAGAGGGTGCCACAATATATGTCATGTGAAATACTCACCCGTCCAGTTTTCCCTAAAATAAACAAAGTCATATCAATTAGAGATGAGCCGGATACTCGGCTGAAACGAGTATCCGATACGAATAAAGCACTTCTGCCGAGTACGAGTATTATACGAGTAATACGAGTCAATATCTGTGCTCGGATTGAATGAAAATCATCATTGGGTAGCTGATTGTGTCAGCGTTCTGTGATAGGCTAGTCACAGCGCCCCTCCCCTACAGTGATAGGCTAGTCACAGCGCCCCTCCCCTACAGTGATAGGCTAGTCACAGCGCCCCTCCCCTACAGTGATAGGCTAGTCACAGCGCCCCTCCCCTACAGTGATAGGCTAGTCACAGCACCCCTCCCCTACAGTGATAGTCTAGTCACAGCGCCCCTCCCCTACACACATACAGATGTATTGTGTTGCTGTGTCTCGCTCTGCTCACTCACAGTCACACACAGAACAGCTCTCTGTCTCTCCCTCAGTCACTCGGGTTCGCGGGTCTTTTCTGTTAACGTTTAGGGTTTCTTCAGCTTTTTACTTCGGGTTGTAACGTTAATAATACGTACTTACTAACCAGTAGAGTTCTGGTAAACGTGGGTTTGTTCAGACGTGGTGCTTGCTTGGTAGAATGCGACTCGCATTGCGACTCTGCCTGTCGGAGATTTTTTTTCTTTTTTAAACCTTCAGCTGTCTCTAACCAGTAACCAGACACTGTGTGTCTGACACGTTTTTGCTGTATTTCATAAAAACATAAAGGTAGTAAGCTAGTGTTATAAATATTACAAATTAATTATTACCGGTTAAAGCCCCGCCCATTTCAAGACAAGCCCCTTGTCTTGAAATTACTTCCGGGTTAGGCCCCACCCACTCCGAGTCAGAACCAGAATCAGAATCTTTGCCTTACAAGTCAGCACAAAATTGGGTTTTTGGACTGTTGGTGGCGCTAGAGGGCTTTTTTTTTTTTAAAAAAAATGGCTGTTTTTAGTGATTTTTCCGTTATAGCACCACCAAGTGGCCAATCGCCGCGGTTTTTGAACTGTGACCTCAGTTTGACCTCTTTCACATGTGTCCCAAGTTTGGTGTTGATAGCTCATTTAGTTCTTGAGTTATTGACATTTTAGTAAAACTGGCTCCTCACAGTCCAAACGTTTTGGGGCCCCTTAAGGACCCTGAATCAAAATTTCGACTTTTTTTCAAAAATTATTGACAATGAGACTCCAGAGAATATTACTGCACCGGATTGGTCTCGATCTAAACTAATACGTAGCAAAAGTAGGTTTCGGACAAAATGCACTATAGCGAAAAACTTTTCAAGGGGGGAATGAAATCAGAGATATATGTTTTTTAAGTCATGAGCCAAGGATTCCAATGATATAAAGCACTTGAGATTTGGACATACGGTTTGGGAGTTATGGGCACAAACGCGTTATGGGCACAAACGCGTTATGGGCACAAACGCGTTGAGGGGCTCTGAAGCGCCTCAGATTGTCCGATTTCGCTGAGACCTTGGCCCTGAGTAACTGTGACCAGTACTACCATCTGACCAAGTTTGAGCTCTCTAGGCCTTACGGTTTGGGCTGCACGATCGTTTCTAGGGCGGAATAATAATAATAATAATAATAATAATAATAATAATAATAATAATAATAATAATAATAATAATAAAAATCTGAGCAAATACAATAGTGTTCCAGCGCTTCGCGCTTGAACCCTAATAACAAAAACAATAGGTTTTTAATGTCCCTAATAATGTCACGTATTAGTTTAGATAAGACTTTAATCAGCTCTCACACACCACTGAGCGCCGCTGTGTCTCCCCACCGGAAATAGTTTCCGCTGATGAATCCGGAAGTGACGCACGTCGCCGCTAGGTTTGCTGCGCAGTGTTCGGTAGCGATCGTCAGAGCAACAAGACAACATCAGGTGCTGATAAAAAAACAAAACAACAAATAGCGCGACCTGTTTTATAGACATCGCAGGGAGAGGTTAGATTCGACACGAAAACCCAATCAGCCGTAAGTATCCGTCAGTGATGTTGTGGTCCGTATAGGCGCCTGTTGTGGGGATGTGAGGGGGAGAAACTGGAGGCACAACCAGGGGATGCGGGAGGATGAAGCCGTCTGCGGCCTACACCGTGTTAGCCTTCATTCACCATGTAGAGCCTATACTCACTGCTGCAGTTATAACATGCTGAAGAAAACCAGTTCTGCCTTGTTGTCCCCCCTGTGTGTGTGTGTGTGTGTGTGTGTGTGTGTGTGTGTGTGTGTGTGTGTGTGTGTGTGTGTGTGTGTTTAAACACTAATTACAGTCGAGATTTGGGGCTTTCTTCTGTTTAGGAACAGGCGGCTAGTGAGCTAATCAAAACGGACTTGATGTGTGCGTTTGTTTTTGTTGTTAATAAAGCGTTTAAGAGACTGCTGATAAGACTGACATTGTGAATAAAACACCTTCCGAACAGCAGGGTTGTCATTTTTGAAAGGTCCTTTGGAGAAAAAATAGACAAGACCAGAGAAGTTTGTTAGCAAAGCACCAGTGTTTAGGACAATGTCCTGTAATACTGTAGATCACCATCAAGTGCACTGGATTTACACCAGGAAAGAAGAAAGTCTCTCTGCAAAGTCTCTACTATTTAAAGTCTTATAATTATATTATTACATGTACTGATAGAACAGGATCACGTGAAGCTTTCTGACAAATATTTGTGAAGAGTAAATTGCAGTGTTTAGACTTTTTTTGGTCATCAGCAAAGTGCAGTTAAATTTCATTTGCTTTCTTTGTGTAGTATTGCAAAGTCCCAGAATGGAGAGAAATTGCAGAAATAATTAAAGTTTGTAGACTAATTTGTAGTGTCAGAGATGCAACAGCTTATTACAGCCTTCATGGATAAGTGCAATAAATAAGGAGTGATAACGCAGCAACCCTCATATTAGTAAATAGATAATTATATATTTTTTTTTAATTAGCCGACTTTTTTTCAAGCACCCCCAAAATAAACACTAAATCAGTGTTTAAGAACACACTCGAGCTCAAATCCTGTAAGAGAAACTGAAGTCTGAAGGAAAACTCTGGAGTGAAGGAATTGTGTTAATGAGCTCCAGCTTGACACCTGCCCTGTTGTACCTTCTTGTATGTGTTGTATTTTAAAGGTGCCAAAACGATCAACACCATGAACCCTGTCTACAGCCCTGCACCAACAGGGGTTCCTTATGCCAACCCTAAAGGAATAGGATACCCAGGTAGACATTAAACTGATCTCGCTCAATACATACTATGGTTTGTAGAATTAGCTTGCCTGAATATTGTACATTTAGGATATATTCCCACTTCCTCTTCTGTTTTTTATTTTGCAGCTGGATTTCCAGTTGGCTATGCAGCAGCAGCCCCTGCATATTCCCCCAGCGTATACTCTGGAGCAAACCCAGCATTTCCTACAGGTAAGAGAAAATCATACCTCATCTTACATACATTTTAGTGTCCTTGTAACAAAGAGTCTTGTGTGGAGGACATATTTGTCTAGGACAGATCCAGGGAGAAAAAAATCAGCACCCTTCCATAATTGTCTGTTTACACTGCACGAGTAATTTCAGTAAAGAGAACCTGTTACAAATACTAATGTCTTGGTCCATTGTTGATGGTGTCTGAGCAGTTGATTATATTTAATTTTATGTTTTTACACCAGACACCAGTGCCACTAATTCTGCTACAATGCATTTCTCTTCTACATGTTACTTATTACTTATCTTGGTTAACTGTGAACTGCTGAATGCACATCTTTTGTCCTCTTAGTGTTGCATCTCCTTTTGCTTTGTCATACAGCAGTCTCCCAAGTCAGATGTTAGACTTTTGTATGCATATAATGTACATAATAATAATATAGAGGTGAATATAACAACGAATAAGCTATAAAATGACCATTTCAGTGACTTTTTTTTCTTCAGTAAATTCTTACCACCTTCTAGGTTATGCCCAAGGGACACCATTCAAAATGTCCTGCTCGCCAACAACAGGTGCTGTGCCCCCATACTCCTCTTCCCCCAACCCATACCCTGCTGCTGTGTACCCCATGAGGAGCTCTTATCCTCAGCAGAATCCCTATGCTCAGGTGAGAGGCTTCGGACACGCAGTTCACACATTATCCTTCAGTGAATACATGTAGATGTGCATTTTCTTTAATAATATATATTAATATCCACAGCAGCAAGGAACTTACTACACACAGCCCCTATATGCTGCTCCGCCTCATGTCATTCATCACACCACAGTGGTTCAACCCAACGGCATGCCGGCAGCTATATATGCTCCTCCCATCCCTCCTCCACGCCCTAACGGAGTCGCCATGGGAATGGTAGCAGGCACTACTATGGCAATGTCAGCGGGTAAGTGATTGCTTGTTCTCCTGGAACACATATGAGAGAGAGAGAGAGATACATATCTCATATCTCTGTGGTGATATTTTAATTATTTTGTCCAGCCCCTTAGTTTATTCTAGAACAGTGGGACTGTGTGTGTGTGTGTGTGTGTGTGTATTTGTCTGCATGTGAGTGCATGGTCATGTTGTGTGTAATGCATACTTGTTTCCACAGGGACTTTACTAACAACTCACTCCCCAACTCCTGTAGCTCCCCACCCTGTCACAGTGCCCACATATCGACCCCCTGGCACACCCACCTACAGCTATGTGCCCCCTCAGTGGTGAACAGATAGCACTGTGAGTACAATCCCACATCCTAGTTCTTCCTTTCATACATATGAATGTAGAATATGAAACATTTTATTTTCTAACAATCCCCTTGTCCTCCACAGGTTAGAAGACGATAGATATGCATTTGCACAGTCCAGTATTTTACAGCTAAAGTTGGGGCTGATGCCACATGTGTTCCCAGCCAGTCGTTCTTCCTTCTAAGCATAATGTGAATCTGAACCCCGTTGGACGAAGAAAGAAAATTTTGGAGCGGGAATGAGAACCTTTCCGTTTCCAATCACATTTGTTAGCATTACTCATGTTCTCTGGCATATCTCACATCAGAAGACTAGCTCTTCATGCAGACTTGTGTTTTGTGGACTGTCTTGCAGTTTTTATAGCATTTAACTCTTGAAGTGGTTAAAAAAGAGAAGGGTAATGGAATTAGTTTGTATTTGGAATCCATATTGAAGTGAGTGCATGTAAGTATTAAAAATAATAATGCTAGCTGAAGCTCCCTGCCATGATTGATGCAAAATCATCAAAGGGATATAAAAAGCAACATCCAAAGGGTTAGGGTCAATGCAGCAACTTCACATCTCTAATGCAGTGTCTTTATTGTTATTACATAGAAAATATAAATTATGTTTTCCATTTTTTAAAAGAAAGAAACAGTGTTGTAAAATTCTTACATTGCTTTGGTTTTAACATGGGTTTTAATTTTTGTAAGTGTAACTGAGATGTCCGTATTTGGTTAACACACTTTGCTCTTATGCCACTTTGTATGTGAATGTTGGGTTAGGTATTTTCTAAAATAAATATATATATATATATATATATATATATATATATATATATATATATATATACATACGTATATATATATATGTATATATATATATATATATAATTTTTTTTTTTTTTTGGGCCTCAAACAGAGATTTCCATTTCTGTTATGATGGTTTATCATTCCTCATGCTTTCTTCTTGCTAAGAAATTTATTGCACATCTTTGCCTGTGTGGAAAAAGATAGGCCGGCTGATCTGCCAAACATACCGGTGTATTGGTGCTGATAGCATGCCTTTTTATTTCTTTGCTTTTAGGGTCATTTGCTAAGGATTTGACAGAAAGGGTAATAGTGGAATCATTGCTTTTATCTAACACATTTTTATTTGGTCGATTTATAACCCAGGCATATTTGTTAACACTACTGAGGACAGAATAAGTTATTGGAGTCATTTGGTTAAGAAGCCCCAAAACACTTAAATTGCTTGTTACCTCAAGTTTGCACCATGACTGACTGAATTTCACTGTCTTTTTACTTCTTCATATTGCCTATGTCACCTTGGTTAAAGAATGTTTTGTAATGTTTGTGTTTTTGTTTTGTACTTTCAAGAAAGACCAAAAATAAATACAATAATGAACATTGTCTTTAGTCTTGCATGTTTAAAGTGACAGCAGTCTGAAAGAAAATGCAGCAAAAGCTCAGCAGCAGGAACATAAAGCATGTTGGCTGATGTCATGTGTACTAGCAAAACTTTGCTAAACCATTGTTGTCCAGTATTATATTGTTTTTCAGCATAAACCCCTGAGCAGGGTGAGCACCTACACCCCAACATGTACAGTATTAGCCAGGAAGCAGACCTGGATGGATGTCAATCAACAGTAGCTTGGGATGGCATAAAATCCTGCTTGTAAAAGTAACTATTTAAGGCACAAACTACTGCATACTGGCCACACCATATTAATAATGTTGCCATAAAATATCTGACATTTCCACTGGAAATTACATTTTAATTTAAACACCCAGATATAAACTTTTTCTAAATCCTAAATCTCAAATATTTTATGGGCTGACCAGTATATCCCTGATCTCAGACTGCATGTGTCTTTCAAAGAGAAAGTAGAAAAATACACAATGCTGATTGTTTAATTAGCTTTTTTTGAATATTAGTTTAGTGCAATAACTTTGCAATATATGTTATTTGAAAAATATCAACAATGCACTCACTGTGTTATGCTAACCATTTACCAATAAGCATTTGTAACCATAAAACATGTCACTAAATACTGTTTAGTCATTAAACAAGTCATTAAATACTACTTCTGTGGCTAGTGAACACAACACATAGCTCTTATAAATTAAGTGGAAATTTAATGGAAGTTTAAAAAATAAATAATCTATTAATCTTCAGTAACAACTTTATTCTGATTAGGGTTGAAGTAGATCTAGAGCCTGCCAAATGGACTCGGGCATACAAACAGTGTTTCTTTGGTACTGAGGGAGTCCCCTCTTACCTTGAGTGTTACTGTGGTTGAGTCCGAGCCTCCAATAAGCTGTATATTGCAGAAGAAGTTAAGATTCATCAGACAAGTTGAGGGTTTTTCCAGTTCAGTTTTGATTGGCCTCTTGGTATTCTTTGTACCAGACCATTCAGCTCTGTGAGCCATGTCATGAAAAGTTTGATTGGGACCATGTGGTTTTCTGTGGTTGTCACTCATCCACCTTAAGGTTTGAGGTGTTGTGTGTTCTGAGATGTTTATTTGATTTAGTATGCCCTTCCTGGCAGCTCAAACTAATCTGGTCATTGTCCTATGATCTCTCTCATCAACAAGGTTTTTACACAGTTCTATGTAAACTCGGGAGACTGTTGTGTGTGAAATTCCCAGGAGATCAGCAGTTTCTGAAATACTCATACCAGAACATCTGGCACTGACAACCATGCCATGTTTAAAGTCACAGAGATCACATTTTGATGTTTGAAATGAACATTAACAGAGGCTGTTTACCTTCATTATTTTATGCTTTTTGCTGCTGCTACATGATGACTGGATAACTGCATGAATGTACAGGGGTTCCTTAGTGAGTGTAGTATTTATAAATAAATATGTACATTTAATAAGTAAATTTTTTTTAAACACAATGTCAGGTGCAGGCTGATTTTATTTTGACGAACTAATCACTTCTCACATATGACATACATTCTAACAAATTATCAAAATTCTCAGTAAAATCAGTTATAGGGTTTTAGAATAAGATCAAACATGTACTGTATTTGTGTTGTGAGACTATATTGTGCAGTCAACACAGCGCAGATTGCGAATGATGCTGCCTAGCATCCACCTGGCGAACCTCCTCTCTCTATTCGGCAAAATGTACAGACTCCTTCTGTTCTCCTTGAAAAATACGTTTGTTTTTTTTTTTCAAATTAACGAGTACTCTAATAAAGCAAATCTCTCCCGTTAACTGCCAAAATACAGACAGCACGGTACATGTTTCACCAGTAAATAAATGATCTTTTAAATAAAGACAGCAATTTACTGGACTATTGTTACACCACAATGAAGAATCCATATCGCTCAGCCCCATGGGCAGCTTTGGGTCTCTCTGATCACTGCCTGGTTCATCTTATACCAACCTACAGGCAAAAACTTAGATCTGTTCAATCTGTAATAAAGTCTCTAAAGAGATGGACCAGCAAAATAGAGCGGGTTTTACAAGCCGGTTTTGAAACGGCTGGCAACGATCTGGATGAGCTCACTGAGAAAGTAACTTCATATATCAGTTTCTGTGAGGACATATGCATCCCTACCAGAAGTCATCTAACATCCAACAATGATAAGCCATGGTTTACAGCAAAACTCAAGCACCTTTGTCATGCCAAATAGGATGCCTACAGAAATGGAGACAGGGTCTTGTACAATCAGGCCAGGAACACCCTGAATAAATAGATTAGAGTGGCTAAGAAGAGCTACGATAAAGGGTTGGAGGTTCAGTTCACCTCTAACGACTCAGCTTCACTCTGGAAAGGTTTGAAAGTTATCAACATCTACAAGACACCATTCCCAGCACTGACGAATCAACAACTTGCTGAAGATTTCAGCATTCTATATTTCATACACTCATTCTATTCTATTCATTCTATTTTCAATAGAATGAGTGTATGTAATATAGAATGCTGAAGATTTCAGCATTCTATATTACATACACTCATTCTATTCTGGTCTATTAATTCTATTTTTTTATTGTAGATTTGAAATCCCCCACAAACAATTCTGATCATATTTTTACACAACCTTTAACACCTCTAGAATCCTAAATCTGTCAGTGGATCACCAGCCTTTTTTACAGATAGGCAGCAGCTAGTGAGACTGGGGAAAATCATGTCAAACAGCCACTCCACCAACACTGGCGGCTTTTAAGGTTGCGTTCTCTCCCCACTGCTTTTCTCCATGTACACCACTGACTGCACCTCTAATGGCCCCTCTGTCAAGCTCCTGAAGTTTGCAGAAGACACTACAGTCATCAGCTTCATCAAAGAAGTAGACGAATCTGCCTACCGACAGGAGGTTAAAGAGCTGGCTGTCTGGTGCAGTCACAACAACTTGGAGCTCAATACGCTCAAAACAGTGGAGAGGATTGTGGACTTCAGGAGAAACCACCCTGCACTCCTCCCACTCACCATCATAGACAGCACTGTGGTTGCAGTAAAGGCATTCAAGTTCCTGGGCTCTACCATCTCCCAGGACCTGAAGTGGGACACTCACATTGACACCACTGTTCAAAAGACCCAACAAAGGATGTACTTCCTTAGCCATTTGAAGAAGTTTAACCTGCCACAGAAGCTGCTGAAACAGTTCTACTCAGCCATCATCGAGTCTGTTCTGTGCACTTCAATAACTCTCTGGTTTGGCGCAGCTACAAAATCAGACATCAGAAGACTACAGAGAAGTGTTCGGATTGCCGAAAGGATTACTGGTGTTTCCCATGCCCTTCAAGAACTGTATATATCCAGAGTGTGGAAAAGTGCTCAGAAAATCACTCTGGATCCTTCACATCCAAGTCATCCCCTTTTTGAACTTTGACCATCTGGCTGGCGATACAGAGCCCCAAACACACCCCTGCATCTCATTCTATTCTTTTCATTCTACCGTAGAATGAATAGAATAGAATGAGATGCAGGGATGTACTTGGATGGAGGTGCTAACAATTAAATGTAAGGTTATTGCACATTGTTATTGCATAATGGTTGGAACATTTAACTGTTTCTATAATGGTTGGAACATTTAACTGTACCATCTATAGCACAACTGTACATACAATTTATTTATATTTCAATGTATTTGTATTATTTTTTACATATGTGTTTTTTTGTATTCTCATCTTGTTGTCTTTGTGTACTGGAATACACTAAAACAATGACAATTATGACACTAATACAAATTCCTTTGTATACGCAAACGAACTTGGTAATAAACCTCTTTTTGATTCTAATTCTAATTCAGATCTAGGTTTATCTAACCACGCCCACTGACCGTTAAAATGCACGCGCTCCTGTAGAATTCACCAGCGAATTAAACCCCCAGAATCAGTTCGAACAATTTAATAGCCATCACGACGTTACGGTATCAGGACTGTGGTAAGGTGCACTTAACTTTCCCGCACTTAAGATATTTTTTTAGTAATACAATCATTATATATATGTATCTATAGATAGATATATAGTTATATCGTATTCTTCTGTCCGATGTTTAGATTTTGAAGCGTTTTGAGGTTTAACGTACTTTGAACACGTTAATTAATTTACATGAAGTTTAATGAATCTTAATGTGTAAACAAACTGCTAATTGGTATCGCATTCATATTAAAATACCATCCTCATATCGCTCGCTAGTCAAATGAGCAATTGTTAGCAATGCCTCTGATCTGACTAATTACAGTGGTGTACTTGTTACTATAGTTTCCGTGTACTACTATGGTTTAAAATACAGGCTTTGTTACTGTATATTAGTATTGTTTTGACTTCAGTGTTGAACTGGAGAGTGAATGAAAGTCCCAGGTCTTACCTTATTATTTTAGAATAAACAAAGACTAAGTGTATAAAACCTTGTCTTTGCTTGTTTAGATAAACGACGGACAGTATTGAATTAGCAAATAAAATCATGATGAGGAAAGTTGTATTATTTTGCAAAAAATGATCTATGTAAAAGTAATGTGACACACACACACACATTTTGTTACATTAAATTTTATGCACAAACCCAGGCCTGTACCCAGCCTATTGAAAGGGGTGGTTCTTTTTTTGCAGTTTTTCTCCTCCTTTTGTATTTAATTATGAGGTTCAAATACTTCATTTTGGTGACCTTTTCTGCACTAATTTGTGCTGGATTAGCTCGTCTGCTGGTATCTTAATGAGCACGCTTTTTTATGCACCTAAATTATTTACTGCATTGTTGTCAAATTGCTTCCTCATGTACCACCTTTAGCAGTCCATACACAGTTCATAGGTTTAAAGACCACACTAACAACAGAACAGATTTAATGAACTTTACTGAAGTATTAATAATAATTATTTTCATCATCATTTCTTGACTGTCTATCAATGTCTCTTTGCTTGTTGCTGTATTTGTCTTGACACTTATGGATTTAGTACACTGGTCAGTTCAAATCTTCTTGGGTGCAATTTGGAGAATATGTTCACAGCTTCATCCAGGTTGACTGCCATGTCATAGTGTGTACGGATGAGGGCCAGGGATGACAAGTGGTCCTCTCCCAGGACGTTTCAGTTCCTGGTCAGGCAGCTCTGGTGAAGGTCATCTTGGTAAAGTTGGACTACTTCAGAAATGTCCACTGTCACACCTGAGTTGCACTGTATAGACGGAATTAGACCCAGGAGCCTTGATGCGGTTACAGATAGAGGAATGAATCTGGATTCAAGCTCCAAGATGTCATGGTCTAGGAAAGGTATAGCCATTTTGCGACGATAGTAGTCCTTCACAGTTTCAGCAGGTACATTTTCTCTCTGTGTCTGCCTTCCAGCAAGACGTGGTTGATTGGTAGGCTCAACATCGACCTGAGCAGCCATCCTGATGATGCTTGTAGATCTGGTTGAAGTCATCCTCAATTGTCTCACGTAGCTCCTTGTAGATATTGTATTACCGTCAGACGATATTCTGTGACCCTTAATAAGTATGTTTAAATTCTGTTTTCATAACTCTTAAGCAAATTAAATAAGTTGTTGTGAAATTTAAACAGGTCTCAGGTCAGAGAAACGACCAAATGACCGGTCCTGTCAGATGCCGTTCTGCTGTGCAAGCGTGGTCGTGCGCTCTGATTGAGTTCAGCTGAACGTGGGGGGGCATGTGCTGTTTCTTGTTTCCCATGTAAAGAGCAACTCGCATGCCACGTCCAGCTACAAGAATGTATCATATTAATTTGAAACAGCAACCCAGAATATTTGTCAGAAGCATTGATTAAAACAATGATGACAATAATCACATGAAAAAAAACAACTTAAATTCTGGACCTTTGGCAGTGAGGGGGGTTCGTTCGAACCACCCGAACCCCCCTGCCTACGGGCTTGCAAACCTGAACATGCTGTAATGTATTTTTTCTTTGTTTTACTCTTTTTTTATAGTCAAGAAGAAAATACCACAATGGATACAAAAGATTTTTTTCAACAAGCTAAAATTCGAGGTCTGTCGACTGTCAATCAAGACATTGCTGTTCATCAGGTATTTTAACCCAGACATGACCATAATGGTGTTACACAGTAACTGGCCTTTGACAAAAAAGTAAATATTTTTAAACATATAACATAGAAACTAAATATATTTGAAGTCCTTCAAATACATGTATCTAACATTTATAATGCTTTGATATTAAACCAATTTTGACGTTATGAAACTGACAGGTTTCAAAGTACTGACAGTGTATTTATTAATAATACTTTCCTAATGCCCTTTCCTATTAATACCCTCTCTCACAGACAGTTGCCATGGTAGCCTGCTTTCATATTAGAGTACTACTTATTAGAGATGAGCCGGATACTCGGCTGAAACGAGTATCCGGTACGGATAAAGCACTTCTGCCGAGTACGAGTATTATACGAGTAATACGAGTCAATATCTGTGTTCGGATTGAATGAAAATCATCATTGGGTAGCTGATTGTGTCAGCGTTCTGTGATAGGCTAGTCACAGCGCCCCTCCCCTACAGTGATAGGCTAGTCACAGCACCCCTCCCCTACAGTGATAGGCTAGTCACAGCGCCCCTCCCCTACACACATACAGATGTATTGTGTTGCTGTGTCTCGCTCTGCTCACTCACAGTCACACACAGAACAGCTCTCTGTCTCTCCCTCAGTCACTCGGGTTCGCGGGTCTTTTCCGTTAACGTTTAGGGTTTCTTCAGCTTTTTACTTCGGGTTGTAACGTTAATAATACGTACTTACTAACCAGTAGAGTTCTGGTAAACGTGGGTTCGTTCAGACGTGGTGCTTGCTTGGTAGAATGCGACTTGCATTGCGTCTCTGCCTGTCGGAGATTTTTTTTCTTTTTTAAACCTTCAGCTGTCTCTAACCAGTAACCAGACACTGTGTGTCTGACACGTTTTTGCTGTATTTCATAAAAACATAAAGGTAGTAAGCTAGTGTTATAAATATTACAAATGAATTATTACCGGTTAAATCCCTGCCCATTTCAAGACAGGCCCCGCCTACGTCCGGGTTAGGCCCCACCCACTCCGAGTATGGATACAGATACAGATAATTCATATGGTTAACAGATACGGATACAGATACAGATAATGCTGTACTCGCTCATCCCTACTACTTATGTCATTTTCATTCATTCATTCATTCATTCATTCATTTTCTACCGCTTATCCGAACTACCTCGGGTCACGGGGAGCCTGTGCCTATCTCAGGCATCATTGGGCATCAAGACAGGATACACCCTGGACGGAGTGCCAACCCATCGCAGGGCACACACACACTCTCACATTCACTCACACACTACGGACAATTTTTTCCAGAGATGCCAATCAACCTACCATGCATGCCTTTGGACCAGGGGAGGAAATCGGAGTACCCGGAGGAAACCCCTGAGGCACGGGGTGGGGGAACATGCAAACTCCACACACAAACACACACAAGGTGGAGGTGGTAATCGACCCCCCAACCTTGGAGGTGTGAGGCGAACGTGCTAGCCACTAAGCCACCATGCCCCTCTCTTATGTCATTTTAACATATTAAATTCTATAGTTTTATGTTGGCAGAATCTTAGAATCAGTAAGAAACCACTGATTAGAAATGAAGTTTGCAAGAACTAAAACAGTATTGTTGTGTTGGACTCTTTGCCACAAAGTTGGAAGCATACATTTTTACTTCCACTAAACCTGTGTCCTGTGCACAACGCATATGGTGAACCAAGTCTGTAGTGTAAGAACTTAGGTGATGTGCCCAGAGACCTGACATCAACCCCACTAAACACCTTGGGTGAACTGGATCACTGACTGTACAGCAGACCTCATCAAATGACAACAGTGTCTGATCTCAATTATGTGGCTGAATGAGCAAATGCCCAAAGCCACTTTTCAATTAATTATAGCAGCAAAGGGGGAGTAAATCAGGAATGGGATGTCCAAAAGCAGATATGGGTGTGATGGTATCCACAAACATTTGGCCATATGGTGTAACTGCGTTTATAGTGGGATTCTGTACAAAATTCTGATTCTGATTTTTCCTAAATTAGAAAAAAAAACAATCAAACAAAAACAAACAAACAAACAACAACAACAAAAAAAAATACAAGTAATAATTTTAGCCCAATGTTGGCATTATGCAATCAGGGGTGAAGCAGATTTGATCATATACTAGAAGTTAAACTAGACTTGCACAATGCCAACTCATTATAAGCCCTGTGTCAAAACCATGATCATAGACTGAACCTGACTATTTGCCTTTATTGATAGTAATGGCATGAGAGCGACATTGTCACACAGCCCTATTTATTAAGTTGTGAAGGTTTTCTGCTTTCTGTTTTTAATTTATTACTTGCATGTTCATTCTTTGTAAAGGGTTTACATTCACAAAATGATTTTGCTTTTTATTTAAAGGCCCTGAAACAAGCTTATTAGTGATGTTAAAATACTTACTGACTGAACATATGCTTCTATGTAATTAACAGACCTGCCATTCTCTGGAATGTATTTTTAAAGACATATTTTGTATGGCCAGTTTATTTGCAGATTTAAATAAATATGTAAATGGCCCAGGGGGCACGGTGGCTTAGTGGTTAGCACGTTTGCCTCACACCTCCAGGGTGTGATTCCTGCTTCTACCTTGTGTGTGTGGAGTTTGCATGTTCTCCCCTTGCTTCAGGGGTTTCCTCCGGGTACTCCGGTTTCCTCCCCCGGTCCAAAGACATGCATGGTAGGTTGATTGGCATCTCTGTAAAATTGTCCCTAGTGTGTGATTGGGAGTGAGGGAATGAGAGTGTGTGTGCCATGCGATGGGTTGGCACTCCGTCCAGGGTGTATCCTGCCTTGATGCCCAATGACGCCTGAGATGGGCACAGGCTCCCCGTGACCTGAGGTACTGTAGTTCAGATAAGCGGTAGAAGATGAATGAATGAATGAATGAATGTAAATGCCCCAACCTCTGCAACCAGTTCTTAGGGATAAACATTTCTGTGTATTCATATGATGGAAATTTTGTAGATACATCAGCAGGAAATATGTTGTGTATATTGTGATTCCACTACAACACTGAATTTCAAAACTCACAAAGCATTGTCTCTTTAGAAAGCATCAGACTTGGAATGCAGAGAGGATTTCTTGGTTCCAGGTTGCTCCTACAGGTAACAAACAGTTTGCTATGCGTTATGCTTATAGGTATGTTATACTGTCAGAAACATGTGTTAACCAAATGTTTTTTGTGTTCAAGGAAAAATCTGAATGAGCTTAGTTCCCTGGGATCTGTGACCCTGGTGCCTGCAGAAATGTTGTCAAATGAACAAGCTGTTCCACCTACTGTACAAGCACAGAACTTCTTCATCACCAAGCGAAGCCAGATGTGTAAGACTTTTTAAAAAATAAAATGTTTAATATTATTTAAGCTGCCGCTAGGTCAATTATCAAAATAATTCTCACCTGTTTATTTCTAGCTTAAAAAAGTATGTGATGGTAAAGATTATTTATATCTTTGCCTCTAGATGCCTTCAAGTCCAAGGGTGGAAAACAGATTAGCAACGGCAAGCAGAGTTATCCGAGTTTCAAAATACCCACTTCAAGTGCTGCACAGCCTAGCCCAGCCTTTGTTAATTGCCATGTGCCATCTGTTGATGGGACTCGATATTATGCCCCTGGCAACAATATGATAATCAAAGGTAAAATATCATTTAATATGTAATCATTCATTCATTCATTCATTCATTTTCTACCGCTTATCCGAACTACCTCGGGTCACGGGGAGCCTGTGCCTATCTCAAGCGTCTAATATGTAATCAATTAACCTAAAATAAATGGTAAAGGCTAGTTGAATTTAAAGGGATATTAACATGAGGGAATGAGGGAATGAGGTTATTTTAAAAGAAAAGCACCCACAGAAGGGGTTTGGTGTCAAAAATACCATGATTTAAAGGAAAAACATTCCCATTGTACACACTCACCATCTATTAAATAAAAAGTAAACATTATCTGCTGTAAAATTCTCTACAAACTTTTTAAAGAACGTGTAATATTTGACATAAGAAACCCTTGATGCTGTGTGTTACAATACGGCTTTGAAGCTAAGAATAACAACAAATGCTTTTGGCTTGAGGAAGCAGGAAGAGCTGTGGGGAGGCGGGGATTGCTCAGACAGCCACTGAGCTACTGACATCAGGAGGTTGGTGATGTCATAGTGATGTCAATAGCTTTAATTGTAATTGCACACATAGATAGTCAGTGCGTGATGAAGGCAGACAGAGAAACACATGGCTATAATTAGAGAGGAAACAGAATCAGGTATGTTTTTATTCATTTTTAATGTTCTAAATGATAATAGAGTGCATAAATATTATACTTAGTACACAACAATGTAGCATGGTGTAGATGGTGTACATGATGTAACAGCAAACAAACATAATGTTTTTAGTTTTCAGCTGAATGAGCTCCTTTGAAATGTAGATAGACTGAGGGTACTCTAAAGATAAATAATAATTCCGCAAGAATTTAAATGTCATGAGAACTGTGAAAAGTGAACCTTAAATGGTTCACTTTTCACAGTTCTCATGACGTTTTAAGCTTGTTTTTAGACATTAAATGTTCTAAATTTGTATATTCTTATTATATATCAGTATTGAAAGAAAAAGTCTATGTTCTAAATCTCTGAATCTTTACGTCAGTTAAATAACAGCAAGTGATTTCTTGTGTATACCTTCTTTAAAACACTCTTGCTATTCGCTCCTGCACACGCGTGCACAAACACACACACACTCTCTCTCTCTCTCTCTCTCTCTCTCTCTCTCTCTCTCTCTCACACACACACACACACACACACACACACACACACACATTCTCTCTCTGTGTCTCTCACCCCTCCTCCCTGCAATGCTCAACCCACTCACTGACGTCATCATGCTTCCTGGAACTGGACGCCAGCAGGGAAATGTAAATGCTGAACAGCAAATAAGATGTACATTGACGTCAGTCCAGAGTCATGCTGTGATTACAGACAGTTCCTTTTGCAAGAGCAAGACATTACAAAACTAATCTGTTAGGTAGAAAACCATTGCTGCCTCTGAGAGACATGAGAGACAAAGATGTTCGTAGAGAAAAGCGAAGGGAAAGAGCCTCAGGGAAATAGCTCTGTAAGAAAAAAGCAAGAGAAGGTAAAAGAAACCTTGTATATATTGCTTTCCACTCTGAATACTAGTGCTTTTTCTGTGGTTTGCATATCTGATACTAAAAGACAGTATGGGGTCTTTGTGGACTTGGAAGTAGGTATAATTAAAACAGGAAGTTCACTATAGTTTTGCTTTTTTATGCCTTTCTGCTGAACAGTGTAGTGTGGCTTGCTACTGCTTGGCAACAAGTCTGAATCCAGGGTGTCAGTGTACTGGGTATGTGTCTCTTTTCTTTCATGTCATTCGACATGTTAAAGTAGGAGGTAGAGTTAGTTTGAAGGTTATTGGTTTTGCCTTCAAGGGTTATTGGTTTTGCCTTCAACATAACAGGGATAATTAACCATGGGTACTATGTATTGCTCAACCAATCTGGACAATGATTACAATGTTATTTAAAGAATAACACATCATACATTTTTGGGGGTTTATTATTAGATTTATTGTTAGAATGTTTCTCTGAACATTCAAGAGACAAGTTCTCTTTTTCTTTTTGGATTTTACTATGATTTCCCACTCCTGTACCCTTTCTCAGTCATGCACACACACACACACATACATGTAGCCTGTTATTTTACTGAGAAAATGGAAAGTGTGACACCACACAAGCTTACAACCAAGAATCCTTCCATAAATGTTAAATAAATGTCTCCTAACAAAAAGCCCAACACTTAAACCTCAAACACCACATCAGTAATTTAAAGAATTACATTTTTAAACAACCCCTTTATAATCACATTAGATTACATTTGTTGTACAAATTCTGTGTATTAGATGTTACTATAGCAACAATAACATTAGAAAAGTGCATTAATATTAATGTTTGTTATAGAAAGAGCCACCTATTACACAAAAACATATTTACAACAAACTAATGGATGATTATTATTAACCAACACTAATTTACTGGAGAACTACTTAAAATGAAAAAGTAATCTGAAAGAAAATCTGACCCAATTGCAGGTAACAAGGTGTTTTATTAAAATAAACTAGACCAAACAAACATAAGGAAACATGAGGGAGAAAAAAAATCTAGGAAAAGCTACAAAAGAATAACCCCAAAAAACAAAACAATACAACTAAGATAAAACCAAGAGCATAAAACAGAGAACAAATTCAAGAAACAGAAGGCACACAATAACAAGGAAACAGGATTAAATAGGAAAGGTAATTGGGAAGACATGAGGAACAAGTGTGCAATGGTGGGAACAGTGGGGCAAACAAAACAAAAACAAAGACACATGGCACAAGAAAAACAAAGCCTGCCAGAAAGTCCCCCCTGGTGTTCAGGCATGGTATAGTCCAAGCCATCCATGGCAAACATGTATTTGATCTTCATTCATTCATTCATTTTCTACCGCTTATCCGAACTACCTCGGGTCATGGGGAGCCTGTGCCTATCTCAGGCGTCATTGGGCATCAAGGCAGGATACACCCTGGATGGAGTGCCAACCCATCACAGGGCACACACACACTCTCATTCACTCACGCAATCACACACTAGGGACAATTTTCCAGAGATGCCAATCAACCTACCATGCATGTCTTTGGACCGGGGGAGGAAACCGGAGTACCCGGAGGAAACCCCCGAGGCACGGGGAGAACATGCAAACTCCACACACACAAGGTGGAGGCGGGAATCGAACACCGACCCTGGAGGTGTGAGGCGAGCATGCTAACCACTAAGCCACCATGCTCCCTGTATTTGATCTTATCAGTTTAAATGAAGTGTTAAACACAAGCCCAAAATGGTCTACTATGTAGGCATCTTCGCAAAATACTTGTGTTAACCAGATTCAAAAACTTTTCATAAGCATGACATTGTTTATTACTTGAAAAATATTTGCTTTTGATTATTAGTCCCCTGCTTTGTTTATTTTGTTGTTATTCCTGCTCAAACACAGGTGATCAAACTAATCATAAAGCAGAATAAAAGTGCAGGACGGTGTCCAGTAGGACCATGGCTTTGAATCACTGCTGTAAATTATGTAATAAACAGTCATGTTTTTTTTTTCTTTTTTCAAAAGTTGTCTTGATCCATCAATATTAAAGAATGTGTCACTGTTCTTTAAGAAAGAACGTTTTTTTTAAAAGAAATATTTTCTTTAAGAAATACAGTGCTCAAATAAATTCATTTGAAAATTATATGGACAAATACTGGAAATACTCTTGACAGCAGTTTTGTTTGTGTGTGGGGATGTGGGTTACTCTAGCTGCTACTGGAGACGTGTCAGCATATCAGATCTGTTCTCCTGCCACCAGCCTGCCACAGGGTGTAGTGATGGCGAGCTCACCAAGCCCTTTGCACAGCTCTCAGCAACTTGCTGAAGAGGCCTCACGCAAAAGAGAGCTTCGCCTAATGAAGAACAGGTAACACAATAATTCTGTCCTTAGTACACTACACACTATTTTTTTTACTTGTGTTATAATACTAAATGACACCTCACTGCACAAACACTTTTGCTACTATTTTGATAACTTTTCAGCAATTCACTGCTCTCACCAACTCATCTTATTCATGATGTTTCATTTCCATCAGCTCAGCTGCTTTATTCTACTTTCACACATATGCTAATTACATAGAGGTCCGGACAGCTGAGTCACTGGATATTTTCAAGCGGCGGTTGAAGACCTACTTATTCAGGAAACACTTCAACTAGCACTTCTTTCCTTATCTTTCGCATTTTTTAAAAAAAACCCAAAAAAACAAAAAAAAAAACACCTTTGACACTTTTTCATTGTAACTTTGAACAAATGTTTTAAACTCATGGTATCTTAAGTATGTAACTTAGTGAGCCAGCATTAATGTATTCAATGTTAGAGATTTAAGCACTTATGTACGTCGCTCTGGATAAGGGCGTCTGCCAAATGCTGTAAATGTAAATGTAAATGTAAATTACATAAAGTAAGAACTTTAATCAGTGGGTGTTTTAAATAGCGTTCCAAATCAGTTTTCTTGATGCTAAAGTGAAACATTCAGCAGAAAAACCATTGGTAAATACACTGGTGAGATACACTGGTGATTAGCAGTCACTGCAACCATATTTGCATAAAGTTAAACTTTCCTTGTCATGCTGCTGGACATACCCACAGATATCTAGGAATGGCAGCGGTCATTCATGTCACTGGAAGTTGCCAGCTTTAATTAATAATGAATGTTCTCCATGCACTCTGTTGCAGCTCGCTGCAGTATGGTAGCCTATGTAGTAAGCCTATATAGTAAGGTCACTTTCCTCTTTCCAGTAAAAAGGAAAAAAGGAATCCATGTCAGTTTATATTAATGCACTGTGGCATCAGTCAGGTTGAGATGATTTTCTTTAGAATGTTACATCGAAACAGGAAAAAATGTGTCCTATAAATTATGAAGATGTGTTTGGTGTTTTTAGACCACTTTAATTTGTGCAGATTTCCAAACAGTCAAACATTTTTCATTAATTTTAAAAAATGTTTTAAAAAAATTGTGTAAAAACTACCTGAGGTACCTAGAAAAATTGCTTTATAAATGCTTAGAATGGGTCAAATGTGAAAAACATTTGCATTTTCAAATAATACACTCTAGAAACCAGAACATGCACATATTTAACATGGTATTTAAATGATTGGAACATATTTATAAAATATAGTGCATGTATGTTAGAATAACAAGTTATTGTTTACAATACTATACTCAGTAGGTTCTGAATGCAGGCTGTGGACCTTTTTCTTTTTTCATTCATTCGTTCATTCGTTCATTCGTTCATTCATTCAGATTTAACCTTTCCTTCCATTTGCATGGGCAGAACATGGCTTGACTGAACTGCTAAAAAATGTTTTCTAATTAATTAATTAATAAATTAATTTCTTTTTTGTTGAATGGCTAGTCTAGTTGGATGTGATCATGCTCACGGGAGGGTCTTTGTTATCGCTTCCAGGGAAGCTGCACGGGAATGCCGTCGGAAGAAGAAAGAGTATGTCAAATGTCTTGAAAACCGTGTTGCCGTGCTTGAAAATCAAAACAAGACACTCATCGAAGAACTCAAGGCCTTAAAAGACTTGTACTGCCGCAAAACCGAATAAGCAAAAACTGTCGGGGGTCACACATTTTAACTATTGCGCTCTTTACAGATTACTGAATGCACCTAAGCAAAAGCACTTTCACTCTGTTTAGTCACTGCTCGCCGATGCAGAAAACAGGCCACAGATGCATTATTTATGTAGTTTTATATCTTGATGACTGTGAAAATTGTATGTGTGTTATGTGATTGTCTAACAGAGCTGATTTGCTGCACTGAGCCAGTGAATGTGTGGTATTTTGCCTTTGTCACTTGTTCTTTTTCAGGAATGCAGCTAAAGAGTGTCGCCGTAGAAAAAGAGAGTATATAAACTACCTAGAGGTCCGTGCCACCATACTGGAGCAGCAGAACAAGAAGCTCATGGAAGAGATAAATTATATGAAGGGAATCTGTAAACAGAAGCCAAGTTAGGTCTTAAAAGTTACTGCCTCATTGCTTTGCATCTGATTCTTCTTTTTATTTGGTTGTTCTGCATGTTGTTTTTTATCTTTGGGACAAAAGAAATATACCAGCACAAAACACCATACCATCCTGGGTTTTTATGAAGAACATTGTTTTCTATTGTTTTATCAATATTTCAATTAACAATGCTTACAATATAGAAGAATAGTCTATATATTAAATAAGCTGTTGTATATTTAATTTACATATTGATGTATTTGAATTGAACATTTACAATGAACTAAATATTGAATTCATTTTGTTTCTATGTAGTGAATTTTAATCCTGAATAAATATATTTTTGAAAATTAGTTTTCATACTCTGCATATCTTTACACATTTTAGTTCTGCAACTGATATATATATGTGTATGTATATATATATATATATATATATATATATATATATATATATATATAATTCACAGATCAGCTATAACATTAAAACCACCATAAACAGTTCTGAACCCTCAAGGCATGGACTCTACAAGACCTCAGAATGTGTATTGTGGTATCTGGCAGCAGATCCTTTAAGTCCTGTAAGTTGTAAGGTGGTGCCTCCATGGATCAGCACATCCCACAGAATCAACACCTTGAATTCATATTTCTCAAATTATTCCTGAACAATTTTTACAGCGTGGAAGGGCACATTATCCTGCTGAAAGAGGCCACTGCACAGGCTGTAAAAGAAAATGATTCATCAGTCTAAGCCACCTTCTATTGCTTTATGGTCACATTCTGATGCTCAGTTCTGGGCAGGGGTCAGCATGGGAGCTCTGACTGGTCTGTGATTATAAAGCCCCATACATGGCATGTATCTGTGATGCATTGTATATTCTGACACCCTCATGAACTTTTTCAGCAATTTGTATGACAGTAGCTCATCTGTGGGATCAGACCTGGGCACTCATGACTCACTTGTTCACTGATTTTCCTTCCTTGAGCCACATTTGTTAGTTACTAATTACCAATTATTATCTAAAACACAGCATAAGACCTGCCATTTTTTTAGTTACTCTGTCTCAAACTTTTAACCATCACAATTTGGCCAAATAGAATATATTGAAGATTCGGTTAGTGAACTCAGTACAGCTGTGGCACTGACATGGTAGTAGCATGTTAGTGTGTGTTGTGCATGTGTGAGTGTATCAAGTACAGCTGCATGCTTGAACATTTCAAATCGTGCTTTTACTGGCTACTTTATTACATCCTAATTCCTTGTTGGTCCTACATGCTTGTGTACAGCATACAGACTTAAGCTCTTTTTCATACACAATTTATGTTAAGTCTTTATTCATATAGAGTACCGTGGTCCTTTGGTGGTCACTTTCCCCTGACCTACAAAGTGAACCAGTATACCTTTTTGTATTTGTATAAACTTACTAGCGACAGAGGCTCTTACTGTATTACTTCGATAAGAGCATGGTTCTGAAAAAAGCTGGGCTACGTAAATGTTCGGTTTATAGTAACACACAGGTCCTAATACATTTCTATATATGGTGTAGCTATCCGTATTTTAACTTAACACTACATTTTCCATCATAAGAGATTCATAATTCACTATTATAATAGTTGCTATTATTAATAGAGAGAAAATAAATGCAGTAAGAGAATGACTAGATAGATAGATAGATAGATAGATAGATAGATAGATAGATAGCATGGTACATGTACAAAGCAACTAAATGCAGTTTGGCATCTACCAGAAGTGCAAAGAGTAGAAAGTGCATTTCGTTTTATATATATATATATATATATATATATATATATATATATATATATATATATATATATATATATATACAGTATATACAGTATATAAAGTATATAAAGTATATATAGTAAATAAATTTAAAGGTTATAGCAGTGGACATTTTTGAAAAGTACAAGTAGAAGGTAATAAGGTTATGGCATTAAAAATGTGCAAGCTGAATAAGCAAGTCCACTAAATATATATAATAACTAACATAACTAATATATATATATATATATATAAAGTAGTAAAACTACTTAGTAACTCTAAACGATTAAAATAACTTCAGTAAAATAAAAGGATAAATAAAAAGATTAATAATAGTGATGGGAAGTTCGGTTCTTTTCCGCGAACCGGTTCTTTCAGACAGTTCATTTTAATGAACCAGTTCAATAATCCAGTTCACCAGTTCTTTTATGTCCTGACATAATGACGTAAATTCCTTCATCCCGCCACTGCCGGCAGATATTAATACATTCAATTTAACTCATTTGAAAAGTTCTTTGTAATCATAACTTTAGTTGAATACGTTTCTTACATTTAAGTTTTGCAACTAAAACACCCAGTACAGGCATTGATGTGCAAACGTGGGTGTTTTACGTGTCTTAAATATATAAAGTTAATAAACTAATCTTCATCAACTTACAAAAACAACAGTTGTTTCAAAAACTAATGCAACTGAGTTAAACACTCATACGTTGAGAAGACATTAAATCATAACCATTTACATTTGTTGCTGTATCGTTTCAGTGATTTACGCATGCGCAGTAACAACAGCTCATCAGTTCTCAGTATGTCGGACGCGTCCGAAAGAAACAGTTCTGTACTGATGATTCGCTGTATCGGTTCAGTGATTCACGCATGCGCAGTATCAACAACTCGAGCTCACAGTTCTCTCAGCACAACAGGTCTCAGTTAAGTGTACAGGAGTTAAATATACTCCGGGATATTAGTTTATTTAGAGTCTGAGGGGCTGTCAGGCATGACCGAAAGTGAGTAACTTTAGTAAATTGTGGATCAGCGCTGACTCAAGACGCGAACTGTTTAGAATGAATCAGTCCGATTTGGTGAACTGGTTCATCGAACTTCCCATCACTAATTAATAATCGCCACACTGATGTGGTATGAGCGGAACAAACGGTTTCTTATAAGGAAATTGTGCAATCACAATATTGTGCAATATTTTCATTTACTTATTGTGTTAAACACTACACTGTCCACTGCGACAGACCTAACCAATGCACGCGATCTGCGCATGCGCACGGCGTGCTGTTAATAAGGGAGTTTGCTTTTGAAAGGGAGTGGAAGTCAAGGTAGGAAATACAGTTTCTGAAATGGAGGAGGTAGAAAATGGAACACCACAGGGAAGTGCCGTTAGTCCTTTATTATTTAACCTAATGATTAATGATGTATTCGAAGGAATTCACCCAGGGCAGAGCTTACCCTCGGAAAAAGGAAAAGACCAAGTCAATACAACGAAAACACCCCACACTAAAATAATAAGGAAGGCTTAGGTCGTAACACACCCCCCCCCCCCCCAAAAAAAAAAAAAAAAAAAAAAGACAGAAACAGTTCTTTTTCCTCTCTCCTTTTGGAGAAACAAGGAAAAATAAAACTGTGAGTTTAACCCCTTGACAAAGCGTCAGCCACCACATTCCCTTCTTATGACGGATCTCTAAGTTATACGGCTGCACCATAAGGGCCCATCTCATCAAACGTTGATTGTGATTGTACATTTTGCTGATTAAGACTAACGGATTGTGGTATACCACAATACTGGCTCCCACATAAACATTAAAATGTTGTAATGCCAATAAGAGTGCTAAGGTCTCCCTCTCAATTGTTGAGTAGTTATGCCGATGACAATTCAATTTAGAAGAGAAATAGGATACAGGATGAGCTATTCCATCAGCATCCTCTTGTAGGAGAACAGCTCCTGCACCAACAGCACTGGCATCTGGCACCTCCAGCTGGAACGCTCGATACACATCCGGAGCAGGGAGGACTGGAGCACTGCAAAGAAGAGATTTTACAGACAAAAATGCCTGTTGACAGTCATTAGTCCAACTGAAATCAACTACACAACCGAGTTAAAGGAGCAACAACACTCGAAAAGTTCTTGCAAAAACACCGGTATGTAAGAAATAAAAAATGTGTTGTATAAAAATAAGACGATGATGTTGAAGATCTTAATGAAGAACAAGAAGTTTATTCCAGCATAGCAGTGACAAAATACATGACGTACTTTGGGTTCATCGGAGTCAATAAGAACCCAGAGCAAATCCTGCTCAAGCATTATATACAATTTTCCCTTTTGGTAATTTAAATGAAGTTCCGCTTTGAATGTGTATTGAGAGTAAGAACTGAATGTCTCCCAAATGGCTGGGCTACACCTTGTTGTCTAGCTGATTGTCTTTAAATGTTAATCATGGTCACGTACACCTTGTCTTGGTATTGTTACAATTGTTATCAACCAAGTGGTCACTTTAAATGGTAATCGCAGTCACGTAGACCCTTTATTCGTGGTGATGCTTAATGTCCTGCTGCCGTTCCCATATTTATAATTGAATCAACTTTATACGTTTAGAGTCCTAAATGTATTACCTTATGATACTTAAACCTTTTTAGCAATGAGCTCTTTTAGAGGTGTACCTTGGAGTGGAATTTGGGTGCAATTTCTGTAATTTCTTACAGGTAGTATCCGACCATTCCAAGGAATCTACGCAGCTCTCGCCTCGTAGTGGGTACCGGATACTCCAGAACAGAAGCCACTTTCCCATCTAATGGCCGAACCTGCCCATTTCCAACCTGTTTTCCCAGGTAGGTGGCCGAAGCTTTAGCGAATTCGCATTTTTTTAGATTCAATGTAAGAGACGCAGCAGATAAATGACGAAATACATCGTGCAAAATTGACAAGTGTTCAGCCCAGGTAGACGAATAGATGACTGTCATCCAGATAGTTGTTACAGTTCGAAATGTTGCCCAAAACCATGGACATCAAGCGCTGAAACGTCGCCGGTGCGTTCCGCAGGCCAAACGCCATCCGCGTATACTGGAGAAAAGAATCTGGGGTGACAAACGCGGAGATCTCAGAGGCACGCTAAGTTAAAGGCACCTGCCAATAACCTTTTAATAGATCTAATTTTGTAATATATTTCGCCACACCAAGATTATCGATACAGTCATCAATAAGCGGCAACGGAAAAGCATCAGGCACAGTGACGGAATTAACCTTTCTAAAATCTGTGCAAAAGCTAAATGATCCATCAGATTTTGGCACCAAAATAGCTGGCGAGCTCCAAGGGCTGGTACTGGAAACAGCAAATCCATTTTGCAGAAGATACGTTACCTCGCGTTTCATTTCTTCCTGTTTTCTTACCGGATAATGATATGCATGTTGTTTAATGGGCAATGCACTACCAACATTGATATCATGCACAATGACATTAGTACCTGGAGAGACCTCATTAAACAAGCTCAGGAGCCTATCCAACAATTTAATGTCCTGCTGTTGTTCACTGGACAAATAAGACAGTTGGGTGGGAAGAGTTGACAAAACTTCAGAGTTTTTCAAACTACCACCCCTTACAACCTCCATGGATACCTCCAATCCATCATCCACATCATCTGTAGGCAGAGTTAGAGTAAGCAATGAAACGCGCTCCCTTGACTCAGTCACTGGCTCAAGTAAGAAACATCAGCGGTCTCGCCCTTAACATCAGAACGGCACGAATATGGCTTTAACATATTTATATGACATAGGCGAGTTTTTCACCTCCGTTCAGGAGTATAGATCACATAATCCGTCTCACTTACCTTGCTTTTAATAACATAAGGACCAGAGAAAAGCCAACCCAGGAGTAGGAATCAATACTAAAACACTCTCTTCTGGTAGAAAGTTACGCACAACTGCCTTCTGATCAAAACAACGTTTCATTTTCTCTTGCGACCGAGCAAGAGCTTCTTTAGCTGCAGTACAGGCTGTGCGTAAATGTTCACGAATACAAGAGACAATATCAAGTACATTAGTCTTTTCAGAAGGACCTGTACAGAGAAACTCTTCCTTCAACATTTTCAAAGGCCCACGGACATTGTCCAAACACTAATTCAGAAGGGCTGAATCCCAACGAATCTTGTCGTGCCTCACGCACCGCAAATAAAACAAAGGGAACAAAGGTATCCCGGACGAGCCCCCATTTACGTTACGAACCCCACTTTCAACAATGCTCGTAGAGGAGGGGGCAAGTAACACAACAGGACATGCGAGTCAAAAGAACAGTTTTATCTGTTTATTAATTTAGCTGCACTCACGCATCACCGGCAACTACAACCCCTGGCAAAAAGTATGGAATCACCCAAAGGTTTAATTGTGTAGAAAAAAAAACAAGCACATATATGCCACAAAACAATTATCACTCAACAATCCAAACTTCTGGCTGTATAAAACACTTAAAAAAAAAAAACAAAGAAAGATAACTATAGTCAATTACAACTGTTTTTACAGATCAAACAGAGGAAAAAAATATGGAATCACACAAATCTGAGGAAAATTATATGGAATCATCAAATAAAAACACTACTAGTACTTTGTTGCACCACCTATGGCTTTTATAACAGCTTGAATTCTCTGAGGCATGGATTTAACTAATGACAAACAGTATACTTCATCAATCTGTCTCCAGCTTTGTCTTATTGCAGTTGCCAGATCAGCTTTGCAGGTTGGAGCCTTGTCGTGGACCATTTTCTTTAATTTCCACCACAGATTTTCAATTGGATTGAGGTCTGGACTATTTGCAGGCCATGCCATTGACATTATATGTCTTTCCTGTAGGAATGTTTTCACAGATTTTGCCCTATGGCATGATGCATTATCATCCTGAAAAATGATGCTACCATCACCAAACATCCTTTCAATTGATGGAATAAGAAAAGTGTCCAAAATCTCAACATAACCTTGTGCATTTATAGAAGATGTAATGACTGTCATCTCTCCCATACCTTTACCTGACATACAGTACAACCCCATATCATTAATGATTGTGGAAATTTGCATGTTTTCTTCAGGCAGTTGTCTTTATAAATTTCATTGGAACGGCACAAAACAAAAGTTCCAGCATCATCACCCTGCCCAATGCAGATTTGTGATTCATCACTGAATATAACTCTCATCCAGTCATCCACAGTCCAAGATTGTGTTTCTTTAGCCCACTGAAACCTTGTTTTAGATAATGATGGTTTTCGTTTGGCTTTTCTGTATGTAAATCCCATTTCTTTTAGGCGATTTCTTACAGTCCGGTCACAGACCTTGACTCCACTTTTTGCCCATTTGTTCCTCATTTTTTTGTTGTGCATTTTCTGTTTTCAAGGCATATTGCTTTAAGTTTTCTGTCTTGGCACTTTGATGTCTTTCTTGGTCTACCAGTACTCTTCCCTTTTACAACCTTTCCATTTGATTTGTACTTGGTCCAGATTTTAGACACAGCTGACTGGGAACAACCAACATCTTTTGCAACATTCCGTGAAGATTTACCTTCTTCGAGAAGTTTGATAATCCTCTCCTTTGTTTCAACTGACATCTCTCGTGTTGGAGCCATGAGTTATGTCAATCATCTTGGTTCAACACATCACTAATGTGTGCAAGCACTCTTTTTTAACTTCAGACTAATTAGCAGTTGTAATCAGATACAGGTGTTTGTTTTACAAAAGCAAAGTACATGGTGATTCCATATAATTTTCCTCAGATTTGTGTGATTCCATATTTTTGTCCTCTGTTTATCTGTAAAAACTGTTGTAATTGACTATTGTTATGTTTCCTTGTTTTTTTAAGTGTTTTATACAGCCAGAAGTTTGGATTGTTGAGTGATAATTGTTTTGTGGCATATATGTGCTTGTTTTTTTTTCTACACAATTAAACATTTGAATGAACATCTTCTGAGAGGGGTGATTCCATACTTTTTGCCAGGGGTTGTAGACGTTATAACATAAACCATTCACGAACACACACTTAAACACACAGAACAACCAGAAAAGAGAATGATGTCCATGTACACATACACTGATACACTGTTGATTAGCAGTCACTGCAACCATATTTGCATAGTTAAACTTTGCAACTAGATATTTAGGAATGGCTTCTGTCATTCATGTCACTGGAAGTTGCCAGCTTTGATTAAAAATGAATGTTCTCCATTCACTCTGTTGCTGCAGCTCGCTGCAGTAAGGTAGCCTATGTAGTAAGCCTATATAGTAAGGTCATTTTCCTCTTTCCACTGAAAAGGAAAAAAAGGAATCCATGTGTCAGTTTATATTAATGCACTGTGGCATCAGTCAGGTTGAGATGATTTTCTTTAGAATGTTACATCGAAACAGGAAAAAGTGTGTCCTATAAATTATGAAGATGTGTTTAGTGTTTTTAGACCACTTTAATTTGTGCAGATTTCCAAACAGTCAAACATTTTTTATTAATTTTAAAAAATGTTTTAAAAAAAATTGTGTAAAAACTACCTGAGGTACCTAGAAAAATTGCTTTATAAATGCTTAGAATGGGTCAAATGTGAAAAACATTTGCATTTTCAAATAATACACTCTAGAAACCAGAACATGCACATATTTAACATGGTATTTAAATGATTGGAACATATTTATAAAATATAGTGCATGTATGTTAGAATAACAAGTTATTGTTTACAATACTATATATCAGTTGGTTTTGAATGCAGGTTGTGGACTTTTTCTTTTTTTTATTCATTAATTCATTCATTCAGATTATAACCTTTCCTTCCATTTGCATGGGCAGAACATGGCTTGAGTGAACTGCCAAAAAATGTTTTAAAATTAATTAATTTTTTTTTCCGTTGATTGGCTAGTCTAGTTGGATATGATCATGCTCACTGGAGGGTCTTTGTTATCGCTTCCAGGGAAGCTTCACGGGAATACCGTAGGAAGAAGAAGGAATACGTTAAATCTCTTGAAAACCGCATTGCTGAAGTGGAAAATGAAAACAAGTCACTCATCCAGCAAAGGTATTTTACCTACTTAGAGCTCAAAGTCACCAAGCTAAAGAGGAAAAACAAGAAGCTCAAGCAAAAGCTAAATTCTCTCAATGGAATGATCAGAGGCCAAAATAGGTCATAAAGGTTAAATTTGTTTATTTGTAGTGAATACTGTAGTTAATATGTAGTTTATATTATAATGTAGTTATATTAATGTAGTTATATCAATAATTTTAAGACCTGAATAAATATATTTTTGAAAATTAGTTTTCATACTCTGCATATCTTTACACATTTTAGTTCTGCAACTGATATATATATATATATATATATATATATATATATATATATATATAATTCACAGATCAGCCATAACATTAAAACCACCATAAACAGTTCTGAACCCTCAAGGCATGGACTCCACAAGACCTCAGAATGTGTATTGTGGTATCTGGCAGCAGATCCTTTAAGTCCTGTAAGTTGTAAGGTGGTGCCTCCATGGATCAGCACATCCCACAGAATCAACACCTTGAATTCATATTTCTCAAACCATTCCTGAACAATTTTTTGCAGCGTGGAAGGGCACATTATCCTGCTGAAAGAGGCCACTGCACCGGCTGTAAATGAAAATGTGATTCATCAGTCCAAGCCACCTTCTATTGCTTTATGGTCACATTCTGATGCTCGGTTCTGGGCAGGGGTCAGCATGGGAGCTCTGACTGGTCTGTGATTATAAAGCCCCATACATGGCATGTATCTGTGATGCGTTGTATATTCTGACACCCTCATGAACTTTTTCAGCAATTTGTATGACAGTAGCTCATCTGTGGGATCAGACCTGGGCACTCATGACTCACTGGTTCACTGATTTTCCTTCCTTGAGCCACATTTGGTAGTTAATAATTACCAATTATTATCTAAAACACAGCATAAGACCTGCCATTTTTTTAGTTACTCTGTCTCAAACTTTTAACCATCACAATTTGGCCAAATAGAATATATTGAAAATTTGGGTAGTGAACTCAGTACAGCTGTGGCACTGACATGGTAGTAGCATGTTATGTTATAGCCAGTTGATAAAACGCGTGTCCGCAAAATTTTGAATGTTGTTTTGCACTTTATTTATTATTATATGTTATTTAAATTTTATGTTTAGCGTTAAATAAATAATTGTTAAATGTAGTACAGAGTCTGTGGTCTATCTCACAAAGAAGCGCCGCCCCGCCACTAGCCCCGCCCACCTGCCGAACCCTACCACCCGCCGAACCCTACCACCTTAACACATTTTTGGCAGGAAACCCTGATATTAAATTCTATAGTTTTATGTTGGCAGATTAGACCAGTGGTCTAATAACCAGTGATTAGAAATGAAGTTTGCAAGAACTAAAACGGTATTGTTGTGTTGGACATTCTCAAGCTCTTTTTTACCCCCACTAAACCTGTGTCTTGTTCACAACACATATGGTGAACCAAGACTGTAGTGTAAGAACTTAGGTGATGTGCCCAGAGACCTGACATCAACCCCACTAAACACCTTGGGTGAACTGGATCACTGACTGTACAGCAGACCTCATCAAATGACAACAGTGTCTGATCTCAATTATGTGGCTGAATGAGCAAATGCCCAAAGCCACTTTTCAATTAATTATAGCAGCAAAGGGGGAGTAAATCAGGAATGGGATGTCCAAAAGCACATATGGGTGTGATGGTATCCACAAACATTTGGCCATATGGTGTAACTGATTTTGCCAAAAACAAACAAACAAACAACAACAACAAAACCCCAAAACGTATTAATAAAAGTAAGGAATAATTTGGCCTTATGCAATCAGGGGTGAAGCAGTTTTGATCATATACTAAAAGTTATAGACTTGCACAATGCCAACTCATTATAAGCCCTGTGTCAAAACCATGATCATAGACTGAACCTGACTATTTGACTTTATTGATAGTAATGGCATGAGAGAGACATTAATTGTCACACAGCAATGTTTATTAAGTTAAGAAGAACAGCCTACTGTGTGTTATAAAGTAAAATTATGTTTTCTGCTGAAAGTCTTTATTAATTTATTACTTGCATGTTCATTATTTGTAAAGATTTTACATTCACAAAAAGATTTTTCTTTTCATTTAAAGGCCCTGAACTGTGACAAGATTAGCAATGATGTTAAAATACTTTCTGACTGAACATATGTTCCTATTTAATTAACAGACCTGCCATTCTCTGGAATGTTTTTTGACATATTTTGTATGGTCCAACAGTGTATTTGCAATTTTAAATAAATATGTAAATGTACTTCATAAATAAATGAGTAAAAACAGACAAATGAAACAAAAAAATTGCATAGGAATCAATTTCTACAACCAGTTCTTAGGGATGAACATTATCTGTGTATTTATATGATGGAAATTTTGTAGATACATCAGCAGGTAATATGTTGTGTATATCGTGATTCCACTACAACACTGGATTTCAAAAGACATTGTCTCTTTAGCGAGCATCGGACTCGGACAGCAGTGAGGATTCCCAGCTTCCAGGTTGCTCCTACAGGTAACAAACAGTTTGCTTTGTATTACACTTATAGGTATGTTATACTGTCAGAAAAATGTGTTAGCCAAATGTTTTTTGTGTTCAAGGAAAAATCTAAATATTTTTTTCTAAAAGTCATAGCTCCCAGCCACCTACTGTATGTCCCTGGCGGATGCAGAAATGTCAACTGAAGAAGCTGCTCCACCTAGTGTACAAGCACCAAACAGAAGCCAGACGTGTAAGAATTTTTGAAAAATAAAATGTTTAAGATGATTTAAGCTGCAGCTAGGTCAATTATCAAGATAATTCCCAGTTTTTTTATTTCTCCGTTAAAAAAGTATGTGATGGTAAAGTGGGGAGAACATGTATTTGATACACTGCCGATTTTGCAGGTTTGCCCGCTTACGAAGCATGTAGAAGTCTGTAATTTTTGTCATAGGTACTCTTCAACTGTGAGTGGCGGAATCTAAAACAAAAATCCAGAAAATCACATTGTGTGGTTTTTAAGTAATTAATTTGCATTTTATTGCATGACATAAGTATTTGATACTTCCGAAAAGCAGAACTTAATATTTGGTACAGAAACCTTTGTTTGCAATTACAGAGATCATACGTTTCCTGTAGTTCTTGACCAGGTTTGCACACACTGCAGCAGGGATTTTGGCCCACTCCATTTATGATTTTATGTGGCTTTCCTGTTTTTAAACATAACAGGGATAATTAACCATGGGTATTATGTATTGCTCAACCAATCTGGACAATGATTACAATGTTATTTAAAGAATAACACATCATACATTTTTGGGGGTTTATTATTAGATTTATTGTTAGAATGTTTCTCGGAACATTCAAGAGACAAGTTCTCCTCTTTTTCTTTTTGGATTTTACTATGATTTCCCACTCCTGTACCCTTTCTCGGTCATGCACACACACACACACATGCAGCCTGTTATTTTACTGAGAAAATGGAAAGTGTGACACTGCACAAGCTTACAACCAAGAATCCTTCCATAAATGTTAAATAAATGTCTCCTAACAAAAAGCCCAACACTTAAACCTCAAACACCACATCAGTAATTTAAAGAATTACATTTTTAAACAACACCTTTATAAATCACATATTACATTTGTTGTACAAATTCTGTGCATTAGAACACTATTACTAAAATATTCGATAGCTACAGCCCTAATTATAAGTCTACGAAAATATACTTGAATAGTTTAACTTCAAGTATGATTAGAGTAAGAATAACTTGAGTTACTTTTTTATATTTCTGCAGGTTTTATATTTCAAACAATGTTACTGTACTGTATCAGGTTTATGTTTAAAAAACACTGCACATATTTTATAAACACTTTATTCACCAGAAGGTAAACAGCTAGTGAACTTCCTAGCACTAAACTTGCACTAAATTCTCAGGTTTCTCTATGTTTATATTTAACACTTTGCACTATTTTATTACACTTTATTAAGCATTTCTTACATTTTCTTTCATTTTGCACCTTAAATGTTGAGATAATTAAGTGTTCATTGTGACTTTAGACTTACAGTATGTTTACATTATAATTATTTGAGTTTTCCTGGTTGTTGACATTTCTGTCTTAATAACTGAAGGGATTACGGTCAGAGGAAGGTTTAGCTTAAAATAAAAATGTTTAAATGTAATATATTTTTCCTGGTCCTTATTTTAAATGGGCCATAATTATCGATATCGACCGATATGAAACACTGATATCGCCCAGCCCTAATCAATATTAAAGAATGTGTCACTGTTCTTTAAGAAAGAACTTTTTTTTTAAAGAAATGTTTTCTTTAAGAAATACAGTGCTCAAATAAATTCATTTGAAAATTATATGGACAAATACTGGAAATACTCTTGACTGCAGTTTTGTTTGTTTGTGTGTGGGTATGTGGGTTACTCTAGCTGCTACTGGAGACGTGTCTGCTGAAGAAGCCTCATGCAGAAGAGAGCTTCGCCTGATGAAGAGCAGGTAACACAATAATTCTGACCTTAGTACACTACACACTATTTTTTTTTACTTGTGTTATAGTACTAAATGACACCTCACTGCACAAACACTTTGCTACTATTTTGATAACTTTTCAGCAATTCACTGCTCTCACCAACTCATTCTGTTCATGATGTTTCATTTCCATCAGCTCAGCTGCTTTATTCTACTTTCACACATATGCTAATTACATAAAGTAAGAACTTTAATCAGTGGGTGTTTTAAATAGCGTTCCAAATCAGTTTTCTTGATGCTAAAGTGAAACATTCAGCAGAGAAACCATTGGTAAATACTCTGGTGAGATACACAGGTGATTAGCAGTCACTGCAACCATATTAAACTTTACTTTGTCATGCTGCTGGACATACCCACAGATATCTAGGAATGGCTGCTGTCATTCATGTCACTGGAAGTTGCCAGCTTTGATTAAAAATGAATGTTCTCCATTCACTCTGTTGCTGCAACTGGCTGCAGTAAGGTAGCCTATGTAGTAAGCCTATATAGTAAGGTCATTTTCCTCTTTCCACTGAAAAGGAAAAAAAAAGGAATTCATATAAGTGTTTATATTAATGTATCAGTCAGGTTGAGATGATTTTCTTGAGAATGTTACATCGAAACAGGAAAAAGTGTGTCCTATAAATTATGAAGATGTGTTTGGTGTTTTTAGACCACTTTAATTTGTGCAGATTTCCAAACAGTCAAACATTTTTTTTTTCATTTTAAAAAATCTTTTTAAAAAATCTTTTTAAAATTGTGTAAAAACTACCTGAGGTACCTAGAAAAATCGCTTTATAAATGCTTAGAATGGGTCAAATGTGAAAAACATTTCTATATATGGTGTAGCTATCTGTAATTGGCTAGTCTAGTTGGATGGGATCATGATCACGGGAGTGTCTTTGCTATCGCTTCCAGGGAAGCTTCACGGGAATACCGTAGGAAGCAGAAGGAATACATACAATCTCTTGAAAACTGCATTGCTGACGTGGAAAAAAACAAGACACTCATCCAGCAAAGGCATTTTACCTACTTGGAGCTCCAAGTCACCAAGCTAAAGAGAAAAATCAAGAAGCTCAAACAAAAGCTAAATAATCTTATTGCAATTATCAGAAGCCAAGATAGGTCATAAAGGTTAAATTTGGTTATATGTACTGTATTATATGTAATGTATATAGTATATTGATATTAATATTATAATGTAGTTATATTAATATTTGAATCCTGAATAAATAGAATTTTAAAAATTAGTTTTCATACTCTGCATATCTTTACACATTTTAGTTCTGCAATTGATGTATATAATTCACAGATTGTTTTCTTGTTTTGTTCCACATTGAGTTATTAGTTAGTGTTTTGTTACTTTCTTTCCTTTAGCACCACTCTCGTCCCTTTTCCCCCATACCTCTCATTTTGTTAATTGCCTTCTATATATTGTATATAGTTTCACCTTTATTATTATATATATATTTTGACACTCACTATAATATTGGGATTAATAAACGTCCTTATCGGTTGAAGTTGTTATCTTGCCTTTCTCCATTTCACACACGTACTCCTGGGAATAAATCTTTTTTTTGAGTGTTGCTTCCTTAAATACCCCTAGACAATAATTGGGTTGTAACACCAAGTTAGGTCTTAAAAGTTACTGCCTCATTGCTTTGAATCTGCTTCTTTTATTTGGTTGTTCTGCATGTTGTTGTTTTTTTATCGTTGGGACAAAAGAAATATACCGGCACAAAACACCATACCATCCTGGGTTTTTATAAAGAAAATTGTTTTCTATTGTTTTATCAATATTTCAATTAACAATGCTTACAATATAGAAGAATAGACTATATATTAAATAAGCTGTTGTATGTGTATATTTGATTTACATTTACGTATTTGAATTGAACATTTACAATGAACTAAATATTGAATTCATTTTGTTTCTATGTAGTGAATTTTAATCCTGAATAATAATAATAATAATAATAATAATAATAATAATGCATTTTATTCAGACAAAACACAAACAGCATATACATATAAAGTGCATTTCAGTCTCAATAAAACATGTTATAAGAAAGCCTGTATAAAAAGATACGTCTTAAGACGCGTTTTAAAAGTCAACAAGCACTCGCTATTGCCAACATTGAGGGGAAGAGAATTCCATATGCGGGGGGCAACATAACTAAAAGATCTGGCACCTATAGTAGTAAGTTGAACCCGAGGTACCACAAGAGAAAATAAAGGTGAAGATCTAAGTGCACATGAAAGAGTGTAAACCTGGAGAAGTTGAGAAAGGTATTGTGGTGCAAGATTATGAAGTGCCTTATACAGTAAGTGAGTTGCAAGATTTTGAATTGAACTCTATTTTACTGGAAGCCAATGCAATTGCTGGAGAACCGGAGAAATGTGATCAGTATAAGGTGTTCTAGAGAGAACACGAGCTGCAGAATTCTGAACCAGTTGAAGCTTATGCAGCAATTTGGAGGAAAAAACTGTAAGAAGAGCATTGCAGTAGTCTATACGTGAGGTGACCAGTGCGTGAATGAGAACTGCAGTATTATTATTTGAAAGAAAGGGACGGAGACGATTAACGTTGCGCAAATGAAAATATGCAATACGTGTGATATTAATTTGAGCTTTAAAAGATAGTGTGCTATCCATGATGACACCCAAACTTTTAACCTGAGAGGAAGGACAGATTGCAGTAGTCAATATGTAAAGAGAAACAATTAGATTTAGATATAACAGATCTAGTGCCAACAAGCAGAGCCTCAGCTTTATTGCCATTTACCTTCAAAAAGTTCGCTGAGTGCCAGTCGTTAATTTCAGTTAAACAGCTTGACAAAGATGGCGGAGGAAAAGAACCGGTGGGTTTGTCAGACAGGTAGAGTTGGGTGTCATCTGCATAGCAGTGAATATTAGTACCATATTTCCTTAAAATATCACCAAGAGGAAGCATGCATTTTATATATATATATATATATATATATATATACATATATATATAAAATGAAAAGAAGTGGGCCCTAGACAGAACCCTGGGTAACACCAGTGGTGACTGTAGATGTTCTTGAACTAAAACCTTTTAATTGACTACGCTGACTGCGTCGAGATAGATATGACCTAAACCAAGACAGAACAGTGCCAGTAATACCAATGGAAACTAATCTGTCAATAAGTATGTTATGTGAGATAGTATCAAAGGTAGCGCTCAAGTCTAGAAGGACAAGTATAGTTAAAAGAACAGAGCCAGCTGCCAACAGTAGATCATTGGTTATTCTGACAAGAGAAGTCTCAGTGCTATGGTGGGGACGAAAACCAGATTGGAATGTTTCATACAAGTTATTGTTGGACAGATGTTCATGAATTTGAGTTGCAATCCAATTTTCAACTACCTTAGAGATAAAAGGTAAATTTGAAATTGGACAAAAATTTTCAAAATTAAATGGATCACCCCCTGGTTCTTAAGTATGGGTGTAATAATAGCAGATTTAAGAGATGGAGGTACAAAACCAGAACCAAGTGAAGCATGAACAATTTTAGTAATTGTTACTAAACAACTCACATTAGTAATTAGTGAGTGAAGTAAAAAGAAGCATGGAGATGTTAAGCTACAGCTCGTGTCCTGCCTGCTTATTTATCTAATCCTCCTTCAACATAAGTGGCGACAAGGATATTAGGATGGCCCTGCTCTCTCTACAATCACCTGTAGCGTTCCTGGAATGTCCGGGTGAACTGAAACTTTCATTTGATGCATGGGAAAAGTTATTTCAAAACTACTTGCTTGCTATCAGTGGGGAAGAGTTTTCCGCCGAGAGGAAAAGAGCTCTACTGATACACTGTTTGGGAACATAAGGACAAATGGATTTATAATACCTTGCCTCTTACTGCCGATACATTCAATGGATCTTTACAAGCACTAAAACAGTTCTTTTCCCCCCAAAGCTGAATGTGGTCTCAGAGATACCGCTTCAGACAACGTGCTCAGGCCACGGGTGAGTCCACTGATCATTACGTTGCTGCGCTCTGTGAACTAGTTAAAACATGCGCTTTTAGAGATATTGAGCATGAAATGATCCGTGATCAGATTGTGGAAAAAACGTGCATGCCCCGAATCCGCGAAAGACTGTTACTAGAGCCTGATTTAACCCTTGAAAAGATGATAGCTATTGCAAGACAAATTGAAGCAGCAGTAGCAGACGTCAAGGTCATAGCTGAAGGGGAATCGAAGCAAGTAGCATCGATACAAAAGCAAGAAAAGGCACGAATGCACAAAAATACAACAAGAAGGAAGAATGAAGGAGGACAAGCATGTGAAAGGACATCAGATGTGTTACCACTGTGGTTCTGCTAACCACCTTGCAAATGATCAGTGCTGCCCCGCAAAAGACTGTAAATGTAGAACTTGTGGAAAAGTCAGACATTTCTCAAGGGTGTGCAAGTCTTCATCAAAATCAATTAATGAAGTATGCTTACCTGAATTGACGGTTCTTAGTGTGAATGACCGCCATACAGATGATGGAGCCATAATGGGTACTTTTACCATAGCTACACCCGCACTTCCTACAGAGACCTGCACCATTAAGATGATGGTAGATACAGGGTCTGGTGTATCGAACTTACCGCAACACATCTTTAAAGAACACTTCAGATCATGTGCCCCGCCTCCACCAAAAGTGCAGCTTCTGTCTTACTCAAAAGAGATAATACCTATGTGTGGTTACCTGACACTGAATGTGACATACTGTGGGAAGACTGCCACGGGTGAGTTCAACATCGTGAAATCAGGAACTCGTTATTGGACGTGACTTATGTCAAGCACTGGACATTGAGATTAAAGGGGGTCGCTTGATTGAACCTGCTAAACACTGTGCAATGCTCCAACCTTCCAGTATTTCACCTGCTTCTAATGGTAGTTCTGCTCCCATACCAATTGCCGCTGGATTTGGATGCACCAAAAATTCACACAAAGTGAAGATCCATCCTGAAGTTAAGCCTGTACAACAAAAACTTCGTCACTTACCCCATCAGTGCGAGCAGCTGTATCAACTGAACTTAAGATGCTAGAGGAGGACTGACCGCGTTCATTACCAATGAAGGCCTCTACCAGTTCCGTAGAGTACCTTATGGACTGTGCTCAGAACCTTCTGCTTTTCAACACATGATGACCATGATCTTAAAAGGACTTAATGGTGTACAGTGTTACTTGGACGATGTAATAGTCCATGGTTCTTCGGAAGCCAGTCACAATATAAACCTTAAGGCTGTTCTAAAAAGGATTAGTGAAGCTGGTCTGAAACTGAACGCAGATAAATGCAAATTCAACTTAACGACTCAGCTTTCTAGGATACAAACTTTCAGCAGATGGCCTGTACCCAGATGATGCTCATACTACTGCTATTACAAATGCACCTTCTCCTACTGATGTAGCTACACTACGTTCTTTTCTAGGACTAAGTGCCTGGTACAGCAAGTTCGTGTCTGAGTATGCTACTCTTGTTGAGCCAATGAGAGCTTTACTTCGCAAAAACTGAATTTCAATGGACTACTGCAGCACAAGAAAGTTCCGATAAAGTCAAACGAGCAATAGTAGACAGTCCTGCTCTTTCCTTATTCAACCCCAATCACAGCACGATACTTTCCTGTGACGCCTCATGCCCCTTTTCCACCAAGGCAGTTTGAGTGCTGGTTCGGAGCCAGAGCCTAATTTAGAACCAGTTCTTTCTTTTTCGACAGCCAAAGCACCGGCTCTGAACCAGGAAAAGTGGTTCTTAAGTAGCACCAAAACGTTGCTGGTCTAGACTTAAGTACCACTTGCATCAGGAGCTGGGGGCGGGGCTAATGTTAGCGCATTTGATCATGTACCTTAAGTATACTAATATTTAATACACTTTTACTTTACCGCAATATGATACATTATCAGCACACATGATAGTAGGTAGCTACATGCTAAGGCTACCTTTTTTCTGTGTTAATGATAAAATAACGTTATGTACTTTATCGATTACAACCTCTGTTTATACAGATTACATGGAGCTGCACGTACACGTTCGATTCGCTGCGTTTGGATGTTAATGTAGGTTCACAAAGCCATGAGCATTAACAGTAAAGCAACATCCGCCATTGTTGATGTGTTTGTGTTTGCCACTGCTGCGCTAAAGTTGCTGGGACACGTGACACGTATACAGTGACATCACACTCGGCGCTGTGATGGCTCTCTAGCCGGTGGAAAGGCAAACCGGTTCTTAGAAGGTTCACTTTGAACCAGCACTAGCTCTGAACCAGCACCCGGTTCTTTCCGGTGGAAAGTTGGCATCAGACTACGGTGTTGGTGCTGTCTTAACTCAGCTGGATGACACTGGAACGGAAAGCTTTTTTTTTAAACTGTTGCTTTCGCTTCACGCTCCTGGTCCGATGTTGAACGAAGGTACTCCATTGAGAAGGAAGCACTGGCATGCATCTGGGCTACAGAGAAATGCTATATGTGGCTGTGGTGTAGAAAATTTCTAGAGATGACACATCTACTGTTAAGCGGTTCTTGACTTTTCTCCTGGGAAGGAAATCCAAAGGAGTTGGTTTTAGACAATGGACCTCAGTTCCTCTCTACTGAGTTTTCTGGGTTTCTGAGGGAAAGAGACACACGCCATTTTAGAACTGATTCAAAGAAACAGACAGAAACAAGTTACGACAACATGTAAATAGCAAACAAGACAAGGTTAAACAGTACACAGATACCAAAAGAAATGCAAAGTCTTCACGATTTCAACCTGGTGATTTGGTTCGTGTCAAGAAGCCTTGGATGGTAAAGGAGGGTGATCAGAAGTTCACAAAACCAAAAGCAGTCGTACAGAAGAAAAGTGACGACACCTACTTGCTTGATGATGGTAAAGTGTGGAATGCTTTGCGGCTTGTCGAAATGCAAGAATAGAGTGGAAGTGTTACTCCAAATGAGACAACACCAATTCGGTCAAATAAATCAGTCAGAGCTAGACAGAAACCTGCCTGGACCAAAAACTATATTTTACATATGTAAGTGTTGCAAGGCGGTAGGGAAAAGGGTGTGTAACCCTTCTATGCTAAAGATTTATAAAACGCCACAAAAGGCCCCTAGGGGCACAACATTCGACTACGCCACCCCTGAATTTATGAGGGGAACAGTCACAAAAGGACACAGGTTCATTACCTAATGATGAGCAAGAGACGAGGGTACGGGAATAACACAATAAACCTTTATTTTTTACAGTTTGTGCAAGGTTAAGATTCTCAAAAGGAATGTAAAATCTTCAGTCACTTATAACACAAAATCAAATACACAGAACATGAGACAACATACTTTAAATAACCAGGCCTTTCAAGAGCAAGAGGAGAACACGTGACCCAGCTACAAACACAGTGTCAAGCCAAACCACTCACACCCAAAAACACGTATGGAAGGTACGAATCAAACAGCACACAGTGTAAAAGCCACCCTCAATTGGTACAGCAATTATCTCCTCCCCCTCAAAGACGACCCACCCAACACAAGTATATCAAAAGTAAACTCACAAACAAAAAAAATAATAAATAAATGCAAAAACAAATCAACATTCCAAAACCAAATCAAAAATTCCTCTCAATTTAAATTAAATATACTCACAATATAAAAACAAAACAAAAAACAAACAAACAATAAAAAATCACAAAACGAATCACTAATGAAACCAAATAGCCCAGATTCAAAAAGGGCAAAAGACCTACTTCTTGACAGGATGAGATGGTATCAATTAACGATAGTTAGTACATGCAGATTTACTAGATCTACTATCACTAATACAGATTTTGTACATGCAGATTTACTAGATCTACTATCACTAATACAGATTTTGTACATGCAGATTTACTAGATCTACTATCACTAATACAGATTTTGTACATGCAGATTTAATAATGCATACTTCAGATAGTTATGAGGATGGTAGGAATCACACCATCGATTTTTATTGCAATTGACTCAAAAGAAGAATATGTAGACAAAGTTAAATGGGATACTTTCAATTTCTTTTTATAAAGTATTGCTAGCCCACCTCCCCTTCCCGTTTCACGAGATTTACAAACATAACCAGGGGCGGTTCTAGGATTTCATCTTTAGGGGGCTTAGCCCTCAGTGAGAATTTAAAACAAGAATAGTTTTATAATTATATATTATACGACTACATATTAAGCCAAAAGTTATGGCATTATTTAAAATGTCAAAATCAAATGTCTTGAATGATATATGTCTTGAATCAAATCAGTTCATATATGTGTGCTTTCTCTACGAACAGTGTGTCCAATGAATGCAGTCATTAAAAAAAAATATTCACAAGATATTTTGCGGCATTCCGCCGATTAACGTTATAGATAAATGCCCCCAGCTCTGACTGCGCGTGCTTGTGCTTCTCCTTTTTATTTTATTTTATTTTATTTTATTTTATTTATTTATTTTGTGCCTGTGCTTCTCTGTTTAAATAAAGCAGACAGCTGATGACGCACTTTTGAAAGACTACAACGCACGCGCGTAGGAGCAAAGTAAAATAAATTCGCTCTTGGATCAAACTGATAAATCATTTTCTTTCCCATCGACGACATGTCCTGCGTTTTAACGTAATTTTTTTTTGAAAGTAAAAATTATACATAAAGTTTTAGTGTGGCTGAGATCACAGAAAGGCTGGGCTGGAGCCACCCTAAAAAAGGTGATTTTAGGTGACTAAATCGTGATTTAGATGACCAAAAGGACCGTATTTGACGAGCCATCGATGTTATAACTCCGCCGAGAACCGCGATGTATTTATTTCCGACGTGGTATGTACACAATATCCAAGGGAAGGTGTGGAGCTGACAGAAGATTAAAAGACCACAAACGGAGCTGAATAAGTTCCGCTACCGAATACTGGAGCATCGTCCATGCTACTGAGTGGTATACTGCAGAAAGGACGACCCAGATGTAGTTCATCCGCACCAGTAGCTCAATGATCTTCATAGTTGAGATAGATATAACTTTATTATATATATGTACAGCATGTAATATATAGGTATATATGTATACATATGTACAGTAAATAAATATAAAGGCTATATAGTAACTAAACGATTAAAATAACAAATAAAATAAAAGCATAAATAAAAAGATTAATAATCGCCACACTGATGTGGTATGAGCGGAACAGACGGTTTCTTATAAGGAAATTGTGCAATCACCGACTATTTTCATTTACTTATTGTGTTAAACACTACACTGTCCACTGCGACAGGCCTAACCCAATGCACGCGATCTGCGCATGCGCACGGCGTGCTGTCAATAAGGGAGTTTACTTTCGAAAGGGAGTGGAGCTGAAACTGCTACCGAAAATCTTTTCCCCGGAACAAAATACAATTAATTGGTAAGTTTATCATCTGGCTGTTGTTTTAGTGTATTTGTCCTGCAGTTATCTAGACTTCGGTTTAGACTCTGAAGCTAAAGAGGAACTAAATAATTGTCTGAACACAAATTTGAGGTTCGCCAGTTTAACAGTTTACATTCTGAGGTTTTCGAGGCTAAGCTCACGTTAGCCGAGTCAGTTTAATGTAAACTGTTTAAAATGAAAAATTCATCGATAATTTAAAGTGAAATATTAGAGTTATCTAGACTTGTATAAGATCCCAGAAGCTGTACAATGTGTAAAATATTAAACATATTTAATACTAGTAGTCTGGCAACAGACACTGGTTTCAAAACAAATCACCAAGCTGTAAATATGATCAAATCATCAAAAGTTTAAATATTAACTAGTTTAGTTAGGAGTAAATATGATAAATATGTAACACTATATCGACATGCTACATAAGTGATCAGAATCAGAATCCGGTTTATTGGCCAAGTGAGTTTACACACAAGGAATTTGGTTCCAGCTGTTTGTGACTCTCAAAAGTACAGATATAAATAACAATGTACTATACAAGACAAGACAATACAGACTATATGAGACAATACAGACGATGTGAGACAATACAGACAGTCATGAGTATTAAATAGGAATACAGAATATATGACAGATCTGTCATGTACATAAAGTGTGAGAAGTGCATAATAGTGCAAATAACAGTATTGTGCAGTTTTGTGCTTTTGTACAATATACAGCAGCAGTAGTATGTAATATATACGGATGATGTGATGATAATTCTGATATATACGGATGACAGTTCTGATAATGCAGTACTCATAGATATGAAGCAGGGAATATAATGATAGTGAGTTGTTAATCAGGGTGAAAGAAACTGTTCCTGTGTCTGGCAGAATCGGAATCAGATTTATTGGCCAAGTGTGTTGACACACACAAGGAATATGGTTCCAGTTGTTTGTGACTCTCAAAAGTACAGACATAAATAACACTATACTATACAAACTATACAAGACAATGCAGACGATGAGATACAATATAGACAGAATGAGTATTAAATATGAATATAGAATATGAACGATCAGTTATGTACATAAAGTGTGGGAGTGCAAATAACAATATTGTGCAATATTATGCCTTTTGTACAGTATACAGCAGCAGTAGTGTGTAATATCCAGATGATTTGATGACTGACAGTCCTGATAATGCAGTACTTATGATAAGAAGTCTGGCAGTTTTAGTAAGCACTAGGAGCTGAAAGAGGTTGTGTCCAGGGTGCGAAGGGTCAGTGGTGATTTTTCCTGCCCGGTTTCTGGTTCTTGTGTCGTATAAGTCCTGGGGGGTGGGCAGGGGGGGACAAATTATTTTTTGTGCGTTGCAGTCTGTTTCTGTCCTGTTTTGTTGCTGCTCCAAACCACATGGTGATGGATGTGCACAGGACAGATTCAATGACTGCAGTGTAGAACAGCATCAACAGCTCCTGTGGCAGACCATACTTCCTTAATTGACGTAGAAAGTGCATCCTCTGTTGGGCCTTTTTGATGATGGAGTTTATGTTGCACTCCCATTTCAGGTCTTGGGAAATGGTAGTGCCCAGAAACTTGAAGGCCTCCACAGATGACACAGGCCTGTTATATATTGTGAGTGGGAGTAATGTTGAGTAGTGTTAATGCTGAATAACATTTTCTTTTTTGATCTATTCATTCATTTACTCATCCATTTACTCATTCATATTCATGTATTGATTCTAGTCAGGGTTGCAGTGGAGCCAGAACCTATCCCAGGAATACACACATGAATTGATAATCCATCACTGGGCACAATGTACACATACTGTCATTTATAACTGGGGCAATTAAGCCAATTAAAGCCAAGTATCCAACATCAACTAAATGTTTTGGGGAAATTGGAGTAAACTGATGAAGTTGGAGGAATTTTACACAGTCTCTAGGAAAACATATGAAATTCCACACAGACAGTAACCTGAGCCCAGAGACGCTACCCACTGAACCTCTATGTGCCTTAGCATTTCATTTAGTATAATAAAGCAGTTTTTATGTAAAGTATTTTTAGAGGTTAACTTTTAGATCGCCTTTTACACTTGGAAGTGCCAGTGTTTAAATCATCACCCACAGATGGTTGACAGGCTGTCAGACAGGTGTGTTATGCATATTAACAAAAAGCGAATCCTAAATTTGAATGATCTGCTTTCACAAGTCATTGGAATATAACTGATAGTTGGAGATCGTAAGAGAGCTGACCACCATGTAATCGCAACTGAGTGGATTATAAACCTTTAAAATTTAAGTGCTGCAGTAAGGGACGAAATGAACTGTTTCAGTGTTGTGCAATCCTGCTGTTCCAAAGTTACATAATTACTACACAGCAAGCTCGTAGGTCAGCTTTGGGTATTGTGAGCATTAGAGTAACGCAATAACAGAAGTGATGTAAAATTATAGTTACATATTACCCTAAGATTTTTTTATGCAGTAAATAAGTACATAAACTACTGTATATATGTATGCTATATATTATCATACCAGATTTCAAATTAAACCCACTGAGGACAAAGCATGGAGAGGTAAATCACTGAAAGCAAACATTTTCAACAAAACCTTAAAATACTATATGCTGTTTTAAAGCTTCCTGTAATGGCGACACAGTGTGTGACCAAAGTGGAGCTTACAGTCTCCTGTGAAAACCTTTTGGACATGGATGTTGGCTCCAAGTCTGACCCGCTTTGTGTCCTGTATATGAATGCATCTGGAAATCAATGGTTTGAGGTGAGTATGTAAGACCTGGCATATTAGATATAGGTGCCTTATGACCAGACATCAAGCAATCGGCATTTTTTTCAATCTGATTTATAACAAATGCTGTTGGCTTCTCAGGTGGGCCGCACAGAAAAAATTCAGAATTGCTTGAATCCCAGATTTGCCAAGAAGTTTCTCATCGATTATCACTTCGAAATTGTACAGAAACTTAGATTTGGCATTTATGATATAGACAACAAAACCGTTGATCTGAGTGATGATGACTTCCTTGGAGAATTGGAGTGTTCCTTGGGTCAGGTGAGAAAATCTCTTACATTGTCCTGTTAAATCTGTTTATTAAGATTCCATTTATGTTTGTGTTCTTATCTGAAGATACTTTCATTTTGAATTAGTAGAAGCACTAATAGAAGAATACATGCACTACACAAACACTATACATTCACTGAATGCACTATTATCTGTCTACGTTAGGGTTGGGAATCAAAAATCTAGTTACAAAGTAAAAAAATCAGTTCAGCTTATTGGTCCTAAAATTGGTAATTTATTGTTTATTGTATCTATGTATGAATGTGGCTATCTTTCAGGACCTGATTACATCGTCAGACAGTGGATGATTGGGGGGGGGGGTGAAAGGGTCAAATTTGTGGCTTTTTCTAAGCAAACTGAAGACACTGGCGAGTGCAATAAAAAACTAATTTGTTTTAATGGAGGTTGCACCTCAAATATGTCAAAACATTTCAATCAGCATGACATTACCCTTCAGCAATGTAGTGTGTAGTTTGATGCCTCCAAGCTAGACAAGCTAGAAAACAGCTAGTGCTGACACCTCGCTAGCTAGCATCCACACTTCGCTAGTATATCTGTTTCCGAGCCATGCAGTGTATCAATGAAGGGAAAAGTATCCAGGGAAAATTGGAGGATTGTCACAGAATGGTCATAACATGATCATTATTTGTGAATTTTTGTAAATTTGTTGTTTGCATGTATCTGAAGCACATTTATCAGATGTTTATTCATCTTTTTTGTTGTTTTTGTTGTTTAAACACAGATTGTTTCCAGTGAGAAGCTGACCAGACCTCTGATCTTAAAGAACAAGAAACCAGCAGGAAAAGGAACCATTACAGTGAATATTTCTCCATTGTTCTTCATTTCTATAGCAGAAAGAAAGCTATGTTGCTCATATTTTGTATTTATAAATTGGCTGTAGTTCAACACCATTGCTAGACTTGTTAGACTGCTTACAGAGCCCTCAGTGTAATTATGTATGAATGTAAACACTGCAGTTTATTTCGATATTATCAAAATGCACACTAGTTGCTTTTGTGAGTACCAGTACAGTCTTTATTCAGTGTTCTGAATACTTGTGTAGTTTTTACTCTGTAGTTGGGAGATGGCAAGATCAGATCCCGCTAATGTGACAACTGACACCTTGAAGTCTAGGGAGCAAAATCGGCTGTGTTTTCTATTTGGGATGGCATTCTGTCTCTCTCTCCTGCTAGTACGAGTGTAAAAGATGCAGGGCCTGGCTTCATGTGTCTCAGAGCATGCATGTGATAGCCTTTAACCTTCCCAGATAGAGCATAGAGATAGTGAGTGGGAATTGGCAGATGAGCAAACTGGGGAGAAAAGAATACTATTTTAGGTAAAATGAGATGTTTTCCTTTTGTTAAAAATGTTTGGTTTTATTTTAGATCACTGCAGAGGAAATTAAGGACAATAGGGTGGTGAATTTTGAAGTTGAGGCCAGGAAGCTGGATAAAATGGTAAGATTAAACCTAGCTTTTTTTTTTTTCCAAATAAAAAAAGAAATAAAAAACAAAACTAGAATTTACAATTCTTTTTTATTACAGTGAAGGCATAATGTTAATTTTTTAAATTAGAGTCAAAGGGAAATAATTTATCTAAAATACGATGATTGCAGGATTTCTTTGGAAAGTCAGACCCCTACCTGGAATTCTACAGGCAAATGGACTCAGGGTGGCAGCTTGCCCACCGAACAGAGGTATAAATGGAAAAAGTCCTTATACACTCACTAAGCACTTTATTAGGAACATTATGCTAATACTGGGTATTGCACAATATTTTGGAAACATTTCTTTGAGATTCTGATCCATGTTGACATGATTGCATCACACAAGTCCTTGAGGTCTCCCGTTTTACCACATCACAAAAATCTGACCCAGAACACTGAACCCGTTGTCCAGTTTGAGATGGCATTTGCTTTGTGACATGAGGCACTAGAATGCTGGAAGTACCCAAGAGAAGATGGTAAATTGTGGCTATAAAGGGATGCACACGCAACAATACTCAAATATGCAGTGACATCCAAATGACGATTGACTGGAATTAACAGACAAAGTGTGTCAGGAAAACATTTCCCAAATCATCACACCACCTCCACCTGTCTAGACCTTTGACACAAGGCAGACTGGGTCTTTGGATTTATGCTGTTTGCACCAAATTCCAAATTGTGATCACATTATCTAAAGCTGCTGGCTTGTATAGTTCTACCTGCACTGTGGCCAATGAATTGGCTGAAAATGTCACGAATCAGTAGTTGTACAACTGTTCCTAATAAAGTTAGTGCATAGATTTTTAAATGAACAGTGGAGTTGCCTATATTTTTAAATCTGCTGCTAAGTCTGCATTATGTTGCAATGATGTAATCTGGATCCTTGCTATTTAAACACAGCTAACTAAAGAAGTTGTATCTCTGCTTCATTCTGTTATCCTAGGTGGTAAAGAACAACCTAAACCCCTGTTGGAGACCTTTTAAAATCCCTCTGCAGTCTCTTTGTGGAGGAGATATGGAGAAACCTATCAAGGTAGTGAATCCTTTCATTAGCAAATCACAATACTGAGTTTGGCATCAGGCATTTTATTTGCATTTAATGTATTTTATCTGACATGTTCGTGGTAGCCTTGTTATTAAAGTACTCGGTTTTGGGAATGTGTTATAAAGCTTGAACTCCTTTTTAATTAGTGAATGAATGCATGCAGAATTCTTCTATTGCTACCTATTTGTTTAATAATACTTTGATGTCTTTCTTTTTTTTTATTTCCAAAAGTCTCAAAAAGGAAAGACGACTGTCATACAGTGCTTGTTCAGTTGAGTTTAATTATATCACATGGTTTGCATTAAATCTAATGTTCTCAAATGTGTTCTCAGTAGAGTAGTGCAGTTATAAGTTGCACTGTTTAGGATTGGTGTGCTTTCTTTAATTAATCTGTTGGTTTAGACACCCAACTCTATTCCAACTCTTACTGGGTATTGCTATTAGATATCTGGCTAGTAGTATATACTACTATTTTTAGCATGTGTTTAGTATGACTGTAATCATACATCACATATTATATTGTCATTTAACAAGAACACGTACGTTACTGGTTTCATAGCTAATATTACCCTGTCTGGTCCATGGTGTTTATGATTTTGTAAATCATTGTTCATTTTTAAGTGGCATCATGCTCAATTACAAGTCATAATCATTGTACAAATGTACATCTTAGATAGAATTACAGATATTCACCTATCTGTGGTTCTTGGTTTGGTGTTGCTGCATGGTGTTTATTATTGTCTGGCTTGCTGTGTTAGTGTGAACTGAGAGTGAGGTTTAGACAGTCATGTTGTTACTTTGATGCATCCGAAGGTGGAATGTTACGACTATGACAATGACGGATCACATGACCTTATTGGGATTTTTGAGACCAATTTAAAACGCCTACAGGAGGCTACACGCCCTTCTCCGGTAAGAACACCTTATAAAATACTTTGATTTTACTCTCACAGCTATTAAATGTCATTGGATAGTAATTCTGTTTGTCACATGGGTTGTGTTTTGTCCTACAGGCAGAGTTTGACTGTATAAACTTGAAGAAAAAGCAGAAGAAAAAGAACTATAAGAACTCTGGTGTTGTGAGCGTGAAACTCTGCCAGGTATTGTACAATTTTTAAAGATGCTGTTTGTGTTTTTATTGTGCAAAATCAATTTAAATTTGTTTTTCTTTTTGTTTACGACTCAGGTTGTGAAAGAGTACACGTTTTTGGATTACGTCATGGGTGGCTGCCAGTTAAATTTCACTGTAAGTCAGTTTTGGTTATGAATAAAGACTTCTTACTTAAGTATGCCAACTATGGTCCTCTGCATAAGGCTACCACCACTCATGCTTCTTCTGCTGCAGGTTGGAGTGGACTTCACAGGGTCAAATGGTGATCCGAAGTCTCCTAACTCTTTGCACTACATCAGTCCTAGTGGTGTTAATGAGTATCTTTCTGCTATCTGGTCTGTTGGACTGGTGATTCAAGATTATGACAGGTAAAGTTGCGAGAATGAAATCTCATTTACCACTATTGTGTAGAAAAGGTTCTGAATTGTTTCTTACACATAACATTGAGAATTAATTTGTGTCTCTGCTCAGTTCTAATCAATAGGAAAAATCTGTAAGACAATTACCGGATTTTACAGAAATACACTGATGTAAGCGCATTGTTCAAATTACTTGAATCTTTGTTCATTTCAGTAGTTTCATACTTTGTCTTTCTCATAGTAAACCGCCGTTCAATCGACTTCTCTGGCATTATCCATCAGAATAAACAAATGATATTTTTATGCCCATGAGTTCATCAAATTAGTCAGGACATTGTTGGCTAGGGAAGGTGAAGGCGTGTGAGCTTTATTGATAGTAAAACATGATAGACACCAGACTCGTTAAATAGATACCCTATAAAAACCCAGTAGGCTAGGTAAAAAAGAAATGCTTATGAAAACTACTTTTGTTAGAGCAACTAACCACAAAGCTAAACATTCAGTGCTAAACATGGGCAAGCCAAATCCCAAAACAGCATATATTTTGTCTTCTGGTAAAAGAGTTTAAAAACTTGCTAGAAGGTGGCGTTTTTAATACTACAACATGCTGTTTTGTTTTGTTTTTTGCAGTGACAAATTATTCCCAGCTTTTGGATTTGGGGCACAGATTCCCCCAAACTGGCAGGTAAATATTAAATATGAATATTCTAACTTTAGCACTGGTAATGGAGGTACTGGAATATGAACACATTATGGCTATGTTTGTTTTACAGGTGTCTCATGAGTTTCCACTTAACTTCAATCCATCTAATCCATTTTGTGCTGGTATGTTATTGAAGTTATGTCAATTGGGACAATAATCTCCTGTAGATGTTGAATAATTGCTCAGAGGGTGAATGGTAGATGTTGATGTTTGGTGTGTGTCTGATGTTGCTACTGTAGGAGTAGAGGGCATGGTAGACGCATACAGGAAGTGCCTGCCACAGGTCAAACTTTATGGGCCTACAAATTTTGCTCCCATCATCAGACACGTGAGCAACTTTGCCCAACAGGCACAACAGCAGAATACAGCCAGTGTGAGTATCATTATAGTTACACAGTACAGTATAGTTATGGAAATATTCGGTTTATTTTTTAAATAAAAGAATACTTCATTTGCACTGTGTTGAAGGTCATGATTTCTTTAATATATGTTACAAACATACTATAACTCCTCGTATTTTGCTTCATATTTCTCTCTTATGTGTTTCTCTGAGACAGCAATATTTTATCCTGCTCATTATTACGGACGGCGTGATCACAGACATGGACCACACCCGAGCTGCCATTGTAGCTGCTTCCCGTTTACCCATGTCCATCATAATTGTGGGTGTGGGTGGGGCTGACTTCACTGACATGGAAATCCTGGATGGGGATGATGGACGTCTGAAATCTCCCACAGGAGAGCCAGCCATGAGGGACATTGTGCAGTTTGTTCCCTACAGACAGTTCCAGAATGTAAGTTTGCCTGAAATATATCCAGCCATATTAACCTTGATATATACCTGTCTTTCACGCTGCTGGTGTGATGTTTTGTGCATTAGTGCTGATTACAAAAATAAATCATCTCAAACTTGAACTATTTTTATCGGGTATATTGCTTATGAAGTAAACTTGATATTAGATAGCAATTTTAGTAGTTAGCAATTAAGTGCATGCTCTCTTCACTATGTGATATTTCCAGTAAAGCTCTGCCAGCCTCTTCCTCTTTTCCATCTCATTTCAGGCACCCACAGGAGCACTTGCCCAGTGTGTACTAGCAGAATTGCCTCAACAAGTTGTGTCGTACTTCACATTTAAAAAACTGCATCCTCCCCATGAACCAACCCCTTCATAGACATGTAGGGTTATTATAGGCTTTTTCTTTAAAAATCAGTTTTTACCTTCACCTTGCTTTTGTCTGCACTAAAGTTTGCATGGACTGGAGCATAAGAGAAATGCAAAATGTAACATGAGCCATTTAAAGCATCATGATTCTTGTTGCCGGCTTTAACTTCTCTCCTTATGAACGCTAACCTCATAATCATGGCGTTAACATCACCAACAGCAGCTTCTCTTTCTCTCTGTCTCTGTGTGTTTATAGGCTCCTAAAGAGGCATTGGCACAGAGTGTACTGGCAGAGGTTCCTGGCCAGGTTGTCAATTTCTTCAACATGGTGAAGCTCAGCCCGCTTAAATCAAGAACCCCTGTGGCCGATGCTGATGGGCAAAAGCTAAACGCCTAATGCTGCTTCAGAGAACACCAGCTCTAGCCCATGCTTCATTCCTGTACAGCATGCCAGACCCTTGCCAACTTCCTCACTTCATACAAGCATGTAAACAGATATACAAGATGTCATATGTCATAATAGTAGTTCAAATTGCTCTGTGATTTATAAAGCATGGACTCCACAATACATGAAGATTTCTGCTCCAGCACTAATCTGAAAGACTTCTCTAAACGCTGAAGCATTTTATTCCTTTTGGCTGTAGAAAGCTTTTGTTACTGGTGCAGAAAAAAGATTTTAAGATTTTAAGTCTGCACAGTTTTCCATTTATACCAGTTAACATCTCACCACTACACACACCTGGTAACAATAGTCAAGTGTGCTTTGAGTCAGGTACATACACACAAGATCTGTTTATTAAAACAAGATATGTTTTGACAACAATCAAATAAGCTCATACTCTGAAGTGCTCTTTAGGTATACAGACACAGTCGTATCATGAAACTCCTCATTTAAAGCTATGTTCAAATCACCATATTTAATCTGTCCCAAGTGCTATTTTTTCCTAAATAAGACACAGCTGTGTGAACCCCAAATACTTTTCTATCTGGTTATTTTTCTGATTTCTTCTACAAAGCTAAGGCATGGCAAGGGATGGAATAGTTTATGCTGTTAATGTGTACATAGCCCAAGTGCATGTTTACACACATTTATTCAAATGTGAGCATGTACTGTTTTTTTTAATGTTTTTTTGGTTAATTTTATGTTTGTTTTATGTTTAAAAATTGTAATTTTATGTTCAATAAGTTTTTCAAGCAGGATATATATTTACATGTTGGTATATAAGTTACTTTAATATTTAGAGGAAATGATCATTTTTGTCACAGTTTACACCGTTCCATTGAGCAGTTATGCTATTAAGTGCTATAATAATACTGATATTTTTATTTTCTATAGCATCTGAAAGGGTATAGAGTGGTGAGGCAGGTAGTGTTGCTACCTCACACAACTGGTTACCACCTCACACCAGGGTTTGATCCTGAACTTGGGTTATTATCTGTGTGGAGATATTTTTGTGTCTGTGGGTTTTCTCCGTCAACCACCAGGAATATGCCACTAGGTCAGTTGGATGTGTTAATTGCCTCTAGTTGTGAATGAGTGTGTGTATGAGTGTGTGTCTGGCTTGAAAACGTGTACCCATGGTCAGTTACAGTATGTTTGTATATACTGCAGTGTCTTGCCAAACTTCCAGATGGGTCTTGTTTGTCTAGCTTTTTTTTTTTGATTTAGAATTTATTTTATAAGCCATATAATTACTTTAACCAATATTACAGTATTAAGGATCTGATTCTAGTTTTCTCAAAGCCTTATTTGAATTTACAGATATATTTACATATTTTTATGCATTTATAACAAAAATTGCTTCCCAATTCAGTTGGGCTTTAGATTGAAGAGTTTGTGCACATTTTTATTTTTGTGTTGAATGTTTTTAAAATGTGCAGTTTGGAATAAAGAAATGTCCAAACACTTATTAAACTGATTATTAACTTTTATGCTGCAATTTCTCAGAATGGGCAACACTGTGGAAGGTGTTTTACATAGATGTGTGACGTTATATGTAATGTTGTTATACTGTATATTGCACTTATGTACTCATTGTTGATTGTACTCATTGTGGTGGAACAGTTTTCAGTTCAGTGTAACATGTCCCTATTTTAATCAACTGACTATTGTTATTTGGTTATTAGCTACAACAAATGATAACCACATATCATATTGATCTGGGCTCAATACTCAAATATCAACACATTTTTTTTGCATATTGTCATTTATTTTGTTTGTTCCTAGTTGCAGGTAATTTGATTAATGCTTGAATCAGTCTTCTGTCTCAAATTCCATACATAAATTGTTAAATCCATATTGTCTTTTGTGTTTTCTTGAATGCATTGTGACAATAGGAAATGATGTTGATGACGAATTCACATATATTTTAGTCAGTTTTAAAAAATCTTTTTTTGTATAAATGTGAGATTTATTACCACACACCATCACACCTAGAGTGAAAACTACAGGCATTAAGATCTTAGAAAACATATTTTTAACAATTATTATCCAAAGAATCTCCTTTCCTTTGTGTGACCTTTTAATAATTGTAATAATAATAGTAATAATAATAATAATAAAAATAATAAGTAGCAGCAGTAGCAGTAATAATATAAATATTTAAATATAAGTAGTAATAGTAGTAGTAGTAGTAGTAGTAATAATAATAATATAAATAATAATAATAGTAGTAGTAGTAATAATCTAAATAATAATAGTAGTAGTAGTAATAATAATAATATTACTACTACTAATAGTAATAGAACATTTACACTAATAAAACAAAAACACACCAAAAAAAAAAAAAGCAAGAACCATGTTGGCGGAAGCTGCATCCAATCAGTATTAAGCTGTGTCGTCATAAAGTCATTGCTCTGCACGCTATTACAGGAAGGACTCATAGTTTGTCGTTGCAGAAGTGGATGCAGCTGATGTCTGCTTTGGCAGTTAGTTCCATATGGAGGTGAAAATTGTTTATTTAACTGTGTTTTAACTCATGCTCATTACCTAATGCACAGTAACGTACAATAGTCTAAACGATCTAATGTCCTTCACACATCGAGTGTTCCTTGTGATCATAAATAGGTCATTGGAAACATTTCAGTGCATCAGATTAATTTAAATGATGAATTAATGAAACACTTCTGATCAACAGACCTGACCCAGCACTTTTTGTAGTGTCTGCTAAATTGTTAATCTCTGCAGTACAATTGTGGTTCTTAAAGTCAGTCATATCTTTTCAGTACAGATTTATTTTCATAAAGGTTTGCGTTAGATGTGTCTCAGATTCTTAAGATTTTCCCTTATTTCCCTTAATTTTTTCTACTTTTACCATCTGTCACAATCAATTGGTAGACAAACCAGCTTACAAAAGCATACTGAAACCCCAAACCTACTGTCATATTTTTCTCATGCAGATTAAAAATCATGTAAAAACACTGTCTTATTGCCTAATTAGGTGAATTATTTCTAATGGCAATATAAACAAAAACAAAAAAAAAAACATAAATAGTAACTACAAACAATACAAGACCATAGTGCACACTGAGCTCTGTATCATTGAACTTTAAAAAAATAAGGGGGGGGGGGCAGGTTTAGGGTTATGGCTATTCTGTGCTTTTCTTCTGTGTTTTATTTATTTGCTTTGATATTGTGTAAATCAAATTCATCACTTTAATGACGTGGTTGTCAACCCCATCTTATTACTATTTTGTGTAACATGATTTACAGTTAATTTGGCAATTAAAAACATTTTAATACATTGTGGCAGTGTGATGCTAGACAAAGAAAAGAAGCTTCATTTGATTTTATCTGTATCTCCTGAATTATAGCAAAATGTATATTTAAGCATGACACAGAGGTTTCCTTTATACAGGTCAGGATCATTAGCTGGTTCATGAGATCCTATTTTTGGGCTTCCATTTCTTTGGGATATCCATAATGTTGAATATTTTCTGCAAACATGCATCCAGGGTTAATCTTCAGTTTTCCCCAACTATGTGTTTTTTTTTAGCTCTACTAATTTCCTCTGTAGGTGAGTAATCACACTTTCTTTCTAAGAGAAAACTGTCCTTTTGTAGGCCAAACAATGTGCTTTGTAGGCTGTAAAATCTCTTCTTATGTGTCCTATTCAAATTCATTCTGTACTGGTTGAATATGCTAAGCTAAAATGAAAATAAACATTTTCATTTTAGTATTCTGGCCAATAATTTTTTATTCCAAACAATCTTCCCAACAGTTCCTTTATTTCAATAAATTTCAACAAGAACTAAAGCAGGAATAGTTTATTTAACTCCCATATCCTGTTAGAGCACAAGTGTACACTGAGCACAAAAACAGAGAGAACACTTAATGAAATCTCACAGTTCCCTGGCTAGGCTAAAAGGATTAGACAAAGGATTTCGCTGATGCTTAGCATTTCACTGGACCATCAGCATTACTGGCAAATAAACAGTGGACAGTCTCTCTATATATTGTGTGTGTGTGTTTTTTTTTATTAGTTTGAATATACACTTAATTTAAAGAAGTTGCTGAAAGAAGAACGTCTCTCTGCAAAGTCCCTACAATTTAAAGTCTTATAACCATAGTATTACATAGTATACATAGTATGTACCACACACAGCCCCTACATATTGTAATGAGTCTGTCTGTGTTTCTGTCCTGTTTCTGTCTGCTGTCTTTCCCGGTTGTTAATTGTTTGTTCCGCCCACTCTTTGGTTTCCATGGACATTAATTGTACTCCTTCTCTCCTTCAGGTGTGTTGTCTCTGTCTCTGATTGTTTCTGCACTGTGATTGGTTCCTGTCTGTTATTTATACTCTGTTTGTTCACTTCCCTGGTGTTGGTCATTATTGCATGTTGGTGTGCCTGTTCCTGTTTCCTGTTAGCCCTGTTTGTTGCCTTGTTTCTGTCTGCCTGTCTGTTCAGCTGCATTTGTGTGTTGGACGATTAAAACTCTAAAATCTGCACTTGGATCCTCACTCGCCTTTGTCCTGCATCATAACACATATGCTACTCCGCCTTATGTCATTCATCACACCACAGTGGTTCAACCCAACGGCATGCCGGCAGCTATATACGCTCCATATACGCATATGGCAATGCCAGCGGGTAAGTGATTGTTGAAACATTTATGTTCTACGGGAACACACACACACATATATAAATAAAAGAAAGAGAGAGAGATCGATCGATCTCTGTGGTGATATTTTCATTATTTGGTCCAGCCCCTTTGTTTATTCTAGAACAGCGGGACTATATATATATATATATCTATGTGCGTGTGTGTGTTTGTCTGCATGTGAGTGCATGGTCATGTGTGTAATGCATACTTGTTTCCACAGGGACTTTATTAACAACTCACTCCCCAACTCCTGTAGCTCCCCACCCTGTCACAGTGCCCACATATCGACCCCCTGGCACACCCACCTACAGCTATGTGCCCCCTCAGTGGTGAACAGATAGCACTGTGAGTACAATCCCACATCCTAGTTCTTCCTTTCATACATACAGATTTCTGCATATTATCCCTCAAAATGTCAACATAATTTTCTTTTTTCATGATGCCATGCACCCGAACAAGGCTCCCTGTGCTTGAAGCTGCAAAACAGCCCCACAGCATGATGCTCCCACCACCATGTTTAACTGTGGGAACTGTGTTCTTAGGGTTGAAGGCCTCACCCTTTCTTCGCCAAACATAAGCAACATCCATGTGCCCAAACAGTTCCAGTTTAGTCTCATCAGACCAAAGCACAGACTCCCAAAACTCATCTTTACCTTTCAAATGTTCACGGGCAAACCTCAGTCTAGCTGTGATGTGCCGCTGTTTGAGTAAAGGGGTTCTTCTGGGACGATGGCCCTGAAGCCCACCACGATGAAGAGCCCTCACAACTGTGTTCCTTGAAACATCAACTCCAGAAGAGGCCAGGTCAGCAACAATCATCTTGGCAGATGTCTGGGGCATCTTGCTGATATCTCTGACTATTTTCCTCTCCAGGGTTCTTGAAATCTTGCGCTTACGACCACGCCCAGGTTTGTTTCTTACAGAATTTGTCTCCTTGTACTTGGCAATGATGCAACGTACGGCGGTTCTAGACACTGTGAAAAGCTTGGAAATGGCAGTATAGCCTTCCCCCTTATCATGAGCCTCCACTATCTTCTTTCTGAGCTCAAGACTGATTTCCTTTGTCTTTGGCATGGTGAGTAAAAGTAGTCTCTCCCAATAATGTGTTCAAGTGCCCTGTTCCTTGGAGTCCTTTAATGCTGATTGAATGCCCAGGTGTTGTTAGGAAGCCAATTGACTGCACAGGTGTGGTTTGAAAGCTGATTGATTAATTAGGTGTGTTTTGAAAGCTGATTGATTAATTGGGTGTGTTTTGAAAGCAAATATTCACAAGGGGCTAATATTTTTGACCACCCCATTTTCACTATATTTGATTATAAAGCAAGCCTAAAAATGTATTTTATATTCCAAAATGTACCAAAAGCTACTAAATAGCACTGGCGAATGAATGTAGAATATGAAACATTTTATTTTCTAACAATCCCCTTGTCCTCCACAGGTTAGAAGACGATAGATATGCATTTGCACAGTCCAGTATTTTACAGCTAAAGTTGGGGCTGATGCCACATGTGTTCCCAGCCAGTCGTTCTTCCATCTAAGTGTGGCGGGGCGGTGCAGGGCAAGAATTGACACCAATACCACTAAAACTTAGAACAGACTACGCCACCCTGTTTCTATAAACAGGGAAATTTATACCCAGAAATATAGCACACCAGTTCGTTACCACTGAACACAAGAGACGTGGATATAAATACAAAAATACTTTATTGCACCATAATTAATTAAAATGTAGAAAACTGTTGACCAAAACAATGAAAAAAGTACAGAAAACAAGAAACTTTGCAGCTGAGGCTTACCAGTAGGGAGCTAGCTGAACAGTGAGTATCCTAGGACACACCACTCAACACACTCACGCTCACACCACACCCACTCTAAGTGAGGGAGAAGCAGATATCAGATAGCAAAACACTCTGAGAGAAACACCACCACCACAGGGCCAAGACAGCTAGCTTCCCTCACTGGGGCCTTCAGCTCCTGAAATAAACAAAAAAAGGGAAAAATAAGAACACAATTAGTTCAACTCGTACAATCCAACAACTTGCATTAGAATAAGTTCAAACCCTAAAGGGGAACAATGGACAATTTACTGGCCACAAGGGTCCAACAGAGAGATGTGAAGACTCAACTAGGTTCAGGCTAAAAGCTCATGAACCTAGACATGCCATGAAGCAGCAAGAGGTGAAGGAGGAGAACAAAACCAAAAAGAAATAAAACCAATACAACTAAAGACAACAGGCTCAAATTAAAATCACAGAGAATGCAACAAAAACAAAACTTGAAGCTGAAAAGATCTTTCAGCCAAACGACTCAAATCAACATTAAACAAAACAAAAATAAAAACTAAATCTTCCCAAGTACGGGATATCATCCGCTTCTTCCACGCCGTCTTTAGGAAGAGCGCCGGTCCAACAAAAACAACCAAATAAATAAACAAAACAAACACGCTGCTGGTGGCAATATAACAGCCGGTGGAGCTAAGCACGCACCGTGAACGGTACAGCTCGCTCTAACTGACGACTCGGACTAGCCGCTCTTCACCTAACCCACCAGCATGAGCGTGAAAAACAAACAAACAAGGCCAGAAAAGAATAATCAAATGCAAATGGTCACAGTCATAAAAGTAGCAGCAGAACAAACAGTGCAGTCTTAACGCCGTCTAAAGAGCGTTGGCCCCGCAGTCCAGTGACGAAGGGCTCACGAGCAGATGCACCGGAAGTAGATCGCTAAACCCACGGGCTCAGTTACTCACAGCTTTATCCATCAGCGGCAAACAGCAAATATGCAGGTGATCTAGAGCACACACAAACTGGAGGGAAGGACAGCCTGTACCCAACAGCAACGTTGTCCCAATCGCGACCATAACCTGGCTCCCACAAACTGCGCGCACACACCCACACACAATAATGGCTGTACGATGCGTAGCCAGATGACGTAAGCTACGGCTTAAATACACCCGGAGCGGCAGCCAATAGGCTGTCGCACCTGTCATTCAGGTGAAAACCATGTTTAATAGGGCGGTACCTAGACTGCCCCACTACATAAGCATAATGTGAATCTGAACCCCGTTGGACGAAGAAAGAAAATTTTGGAGCAGGAATGAGAACCTTTCCATTTCCAATCACATTTGTTAGCATTACTCATGTTCTCTGGCATATCTCACATCAGAAGACTAGCTCTTCATGCAGACTTGTGTTTTGTGGACTGTCTTGCAGTTTTTATAGCATTTAACTCTTGAAGTGGTTAAAAAAAGAGAAGGGTAATGGAATTAGTTTGTATTTGGAATCCATATTGAAGTGAGTGCATGTAAGTATTAAAAATAATAATGCTAGCTGAAGCTCCCTGCCATGATTGATGCAAAATCATCAAAGGGATATAAAAAGCAACATCCAAAGGGTTAGGGTCAATGCAGCAACTTCACATCTCTAATGCAGTGTCTTTATTGTTATTACATAGAAAATATCAATTATGTTTTCCATTTTCTAAAAGAAAGAAACAGTGCTGTAAAATTCTTACATTGCTTTGGTTTTAACATGGGTTTTAATTTTTGTAAGTATAACTGAGATGATATATATATATATATATATATATATATATATATATATATATATATATATATATATATATATATATATATAATATTATTTTTTTTTTTGGGCCTCAAACAGAGATTTCCATTTCTGTTATGATGGTTTATCATTCCTCATGCTTTCTTCTTGCTAAGAAATTTATTGCACATCTTTGCCTGTGTGGAAAAAGATAGGCCGGCTGATCTGCCAAACATACCGGTGTATTGGTGCTGATAGCATGCCTTTTTATTTCTTTGCTTTTAGGGTCATTTGCTAAGGATTTGACAGAAAGGGTAATAGTGGAATCATTGCTTTTATCTAACACATTTTTATTTGGTCGATTTATAACCCAGGCATATTTGTTAACACTACTGAGGACAGAATAAGTTATTGGAGTCATTTGGTTAAGAAGCCCCAAAACACTTAAATTGCTTGTTACCTCAAGTTTGCACCATGACTGACTGAATTTCACTGTCTTTTTACTTCTTCATATTGCCTATGTCACCTTGGTTAAAGAATGTATTGTAATGTTTGTGTTTTTGTTTTGTACTTTCAAGAAAGACCAAAAATAAATACAATAATGAACATTGTCTTTAGTCTTGCATGTTTAAAGTGACAGCAGTCTGAAAGAAAATGCAGCAAAAGCTCAGCAGCAGGAACATAAAGCATGTTGGCTGATGTCATGTGTACTAGCAAAACTTTGCTAAACCACTGTTGTCCAGTATTATATTGTTTTTCAGCATAAACCCCTGAGCAGGTTGAGCACCTACACCCCAACATGTACAGTATTAGCCAGGAAGCAGACCTGGATGGATGTCAATCAACAGTAGCTTGGGATGGCATAAAATCTTGTATATAAAATCTTGGTTATAAAAATAACCATTTAAGGCACAAACTACTGCATACTGGCCACACCATATTTATAATGTTCACATAAAATATCTGACATTTCCACTGGAAATTACATTTTAATTTAAACACCCAGATATAAACTTCTTTTTCTAAATCCTAAATCTCCAATATTTTACGGGCTGACAGCAATATATCCCTGATCTCAGACTGCATGTGTCTTTCAAAGAGAAAGTAGAAAAATACACAATGCTGATTGTTTAATTAGCTTTTTGAATATTGGTTTAGTGCGATAACTTTGCAATATATGTAATTTGAAAAATATCAAGAACAATGCACTATGCGTTATGCTAACCATTTACCAATAAAACAAGTCACTAAATACTGTTTAGTCATTAAACAAGTCATTAAATACTACTTTTGAGGTGTTGTGTGTTCTGAGATGTTTATTAGAATTAGTATACCCTTCCTGGCAGCTCAAACAAATCTGGTCATTCTCCTATGATCGCTCTCATCAACAAGGTTTTTACACCGTTCTGTTGTGTGTGAAATTCCCAGGAGATCAGCAGTTTCTGAAATACTCATACCAGATTATCTGGCACTGACATCCATGCCATGGTTAAAGTCACAGAGATCACATTTTCCCCTATTATGATGTTTGATGTGAACATTAACAGAGGCTCTTGACCTGCATTATTTTATGCTTTGTGCCGCTGCTACATGATGTAAACAATGTACTGATTGGACTTTCCCCAGCCAAACCTCCGAGTCCTGCATTTCCAAGACCAAATAGGAATGCCTTGATCACACAATAGGAAGACACTGAGTAAATTTTGTTTTTGATACACAATTTTACGTGCAGGCTGATTTTATTTTGACGAACTAGGCACTTCTCACATATAACATACATTCTAACAAATTATCAAAATTCTCAGTAAAATCAGTTCTAGGGTTTTAGAATAAGATCAAATATGTACTGTATTCGTGTCATGTGTAGTCAGTACAGCAAGGATTGCGAATGGCGCTGCCCAGCATCCACCTGGCGAACCTCCTCACTCTATCCAACAAAACGTACGGACTCCCTCTGCTCTAGTGTTAATTTCGTCACCTATTTTTAATTTAGTCTTAGTCTTGTGCCAAAAGTCCTTGTTAGTTTTAATCATATTTAGTCATTCACATATCTTTTTTTGTTAGTCAAGTTTTAGTCGACTAAAAGTCTTTTAATTTTAGTCTAGTTTTAGTCAAAAAATTGTAGCTTGACCACATCTGGAATCTATTATAAGAATAAATACTACAAGGCCTCATTAAATGCAATAATATCAGGAACACAAGTGTTATAGTGGAAATAAATAACTTAATGAAAAGCCTAAGTTATTGATGATATTTGGAGCAATATTACATGTAATTGTTAAACTTGATTCCCTTACATATACATTTGCTTTTAAGCCTAATTATTCATTTTGATTATGATGTGATTGTGACAGGGGCGTGGGAAGAGGTTTCAGGTTGGGGGTGCTGAGTTTTTTCTGTCACCACTTTTGAATAAAAAACAATATCAAGGCTATACAACTTGTCAAAACTCTGCGAATCACAAAAGTATCAGTGAGAAGTTGAGAACACGCGTTTAAACAGTGCATACACTCGAACTTGACCGCACATCACATTTTTTACTTTACTGATACTGCTTTTAATCGTAATGCAAAGACCGGTCATCGGGACATAAGCTGTCATGTACAATAAAAGAGCCTGTGCAGAGACAGGAAATATAATTTAACACAAAAAGCCTGCCTAGACCTAGGGTGGACTTGTGCTCAGGATTTTTATTTTATTTTTTTTTTGAGCGGCGTGAGGACGAATTCTTTCTTGAGCAACAGCGCGAAGCCGCGAACTCGTTCTGAATATTTTAAAGGCGTAACAGCTGATGAAAAAGCAGAGACAATTGTAGACGAAAATGAAGAGAGATTTTATCTTAGTTTTTATTTTATACAAAACATTTTCGTCTTGTCTTTTTCCGTCAACAATAATGCATGTTAATTTGGTCTTAGTCAGCGTTTTTGGACAGTGGCGCAGTCTTGTCATCGTCTCGTCTTAGTCATGAAAAAAAAGGTTGTTGAACATATTTCGTCTTGTCTCGTCTGAGGAAATTAACACTACTCTGCTCTCCCGGAAAAATAAGGATTTTTTCAAATTAATGGGGACTTTTATTAAGCAAATCTCTCCCTTGAACTGCCAAAATACAGACAGCAGGTTATATGTCTCACCAGAGACAGTAATATTCTGGACTATTGTTACACCACAATGAAGAATCCATATCGCTCAGCCCCATGGGCAGCTTTGGGTCTCTCTGATCACTGCCTGGTTCATCTTATACCAACCTACAGGCAAAAACTTAGATCTGTTCAATCTGTAGTAAAGACTGTAAAGAGATGGACCAATGAAACAGAGCAGGTTTTACAAACCTGTTTTGACCTCACAGATTGGGGTGTTTTTGAAGCTGCTGTGAACGTTCTGGACGAGCTCACTGAGACTGTAACTTCATATATCAGTTTATTTGTAAAGATTTTACATTCACAAAAAGATTTTTCTTTTCATTTAAAGGCCCTGAACTGTGACAAGATTAGCAATGATGTTAAAATACTTTCTGACTGAACATATGTTCCTATTTAGACCTGCCATTCTCTGGAATGTTTTTTGACATATTTTGTATGGTCCAACAGTGTATTTGTAATTTTAAATAAATATGTATTTATAAATAATGAGTAAATAAATGAGTAAAAACAGACAAATGAAACAAAATAGGAATAGGCATAGGAATCAATTTCTACAACCAGTTCTTAGGGCTGAACATTATCTGTGTATTTATCTGATGGAAATTATGTAGATACATCAGCAGGTAATATGTTGTGTATATCGTGATTCCACTACAACACTGGATTTCAAAAGACATTGTCTCTTTAGTGAGCATCGGACTCGGACAGCAGTGAGGATTCCCAGATTCCAGGTTGCTCCTACAGGTAACAAACAGTTTGCTTTGTATTACACTTATAGGTATGTTATACTGTCAGAAAAATGTGTTAGCCAAATGTTTTTTGTGTTCAAGGAAAAATCTAAATATTTTTTTCTAAAAGTCATAGCTCCCAGCCACCTACTGTATGTCCCTGGCGGATGCAGAAATGTCAACTGAAGAAGCTGCTCCACCTAGTGTACAAGCACCAAACAGAAGCCAGACGTGTAAGAATTTTTGAAAAATAAAATGTTTAAGATGATTTAAGCTGCAGCTAGGTCAATTATCAAGATAATTCCCAGTTTTTTATTGCTCCGTTAAAAAGGTATGTTATGGTAAAGTGGGGAGAACATGTATTTGATACACTGCCGATTTTGCAGGTTTGCCCGCTTACGAAGCATGTAGAAGTCTGTAATTTTTGTCATAGGTACTCTTCAACTGTGAATGACGGAATCTAAAACAAAAATCCATAAAATAACCTTGTATGATTTTAGTAATTAATTTGCATTTTATTGCATGACATAAGTATTTGATACTTCCGAAAAGCAGAACTTAATATTTGGTACAGAAACCTTTGTTTGCAATTACAGAGATCATACGTTTCCTGTAGCTCTTGACCAGGTTTGCACACACTGCAGCAGGGATTTTGGCCCACTCCATTTATGAGTTTATGTGGCTTTCCTGTTTTTAAACATAACAGGGATAATTAACCATGGGTATTATGTATTGCTCAACCAATCTGGACAATGATTACAATGTTTAACTTATTAAAGAATAACACATCATACATTTTTGGGGGTTTATTTTTAGATTTATTGTTGGAATGTTTCTCGGAACATTCAAGAGACAAGTTCTCCTCTTTTTCTTTTTGGATTTTACTGATTTCCCACTCCTGTACCCTTTCTCAGTCATGCACACACACACACACACACACACACACACACACACACACACACACACATACATGCAGCCTGTTATTTTACTGAGAAAATGGAAAGTGTGACACCACACAAGCTTACAACCAAGAATCCTTCCATAAATGTTAAATAAATGTCTCCTAACAAAAAGTCCAACACTTAAACCTCAAACACCACATCAGTAATTTAAAGAATTACATTTTTAAACAACCCCTTTATAATCACATTAGATTACATTTGTTGTACAAATTCTGTGTATTAGATGTTACTATAGCAACAATAACATTAGAAAAGTGCATTAATATTAATGTTTGTTATAGAAAGAGCCACCTATTACACAAAAACATATTTACAACAAACTAATGGATGATTATTATTAACCAACACTAATTTACTGGAGAACTACTTAAAATGAAAAAGTAATCTGAAAGAAAATCTGACCCAATTGCAGGTAACAAGGTGTTTTATTAAAATAAACTAGACCAAACAAACATAAGGAAACATGAGGGAGAAAAAACTCTAAGCAAAACAACAAAAGAATAACCCCAAAAAACAAAACAATACAACTAAGATAAAACCAAGAGCATAAAACAGAGAACAAATTCAAGAAACAGGAGGCACACAATAACAAGGAAACAGGATTAAATAGGAAAGGTAATTGGGAAGACATGAGGAACAAGTGTGCAATGGTGGGAACAGTGGGGCAAACAAAACAAAAACAAAGACACATGGCACAAGAAAAACAAAGCCTGCCAGAAAGTCCCCCTGGTGTTCAGGCATGGTATAGTCCAAGCCATCCATGGCAAACATGTATTTGATCTTATCAGTTTAAATGAAGTGTTAAACACAAGCCCAAAATCCTCTTAGGAAAATGGTCTACTATGTAGGCATCTTTGCAAAATACTTGTGTTAACCAGATTCAAAAACTTTTCATAAGCATGACATTGTTTATTACTTGAAAAATATTTGCTTTTGATTATTAGTCCCCTGCTTTGTTTATTTTGTTATTATTCCTGCTCAAACACAGGTGATCAAACAAATCATTTAATTAACATGGCCTTCCTGAATGGGTATGGTAAAGCAGACTAAAAGTGCAGGACGGTGTCCAGTAGGATCATGGCTGCGAATCACTACTGTAAATTATGTAATAAACAGTCATGTTTTTTTTTTTTTTCAGAGGTTGTCTTGATCCATCAATATTAAAGAATGTGTCACTGTTCTTTAAGAAAGAACGTTTTTTTTTTAAAGAAATGTTTTCTTTAAGAAATACAGTGCTCAAATAAATTCATTTGAAAATTATATGGACAAATACTGGAAATACTCTTGACTGCAGTTTTGTTTGTTTGTGTGTGGGTATGTGGGTTACTCTAGCTGCTACTGGAGACGTGTCTGCTGAAGAAGCCTCACACAGAAGAGAGCTTCGCCTGATGAAGAGCAGGTAACACAATAATTCTGTCCTTAGTACACTACACACTTTTTTTTTTACTTGTGTTATAATACTAAATGACACCTCACTGCACAAACACTTTGCTACTATTTTGATAACTTTTCAGCAATTCACTGCTCTCACCAACTCATCTTATTCATGATGTTTCATTTCCATCAGCTCAGCTGCTTTATTCTACTTTCACACATATGCTAATTACATAAAGTAAGAACTTTAATCAGTGGGTGTTTTAAATAGCGTTCCAAATCAGTTTTCTTGATGCTAAAGTGAAACATTCAGCAGAGAAACCATTGGTAAATACACTGGTGAGATACACTGGTGATTAGCAGTCACTGCAACCATATTTGCATAGTTAAACTTTCCTCTGTTGCATAGTTAAACTTTACTTTGTCATGCTGCTGGACATACCCACAGATATCTAGGAATGGCTGCTGTCGTTCATGTCACTGGAAGTTGCCAGCTTTGATTAAAAATGAATGTTCTCCATTCACTCTGTTGCTGCAACTGGCTGCAGTAAGGTAGCCTATGTAGTAAGCCTATATAGTAAGGTCATTTTCAAAAGGTCAAAAAAAGGAATTCATTATATGTTATAAGTGTCAGTTTATATTAATGTATCAGTCAGGTTGAGATGATTTTCTTTAGAATGTTACATCGAAACAGGAAAAAGTGTGTCCTATAAATTATGAAGATGTGTTTGGTGTTTTTAGACCACTTTAATTTGTGCAGATTTCTAAACAGTCAAACATTTTTTATTCATTCATTCATTCATCTTCTACCGCTTATCCGAACTACCTCGGGTCACGGGGAGCCTGTGCCTATCTCAGGCATCATCGGGCATCAAGGCAGGATACACCCTGGACGGAGTGCCAACCCATCGCAGGGCACACACACACACACACTCTCATTCACTCACGCAATCACACACTACGGACAATTTTCCAGAGATGCCAATCAACCTACCATGCATGTCTTTGGACCGGGGGAGGAAACCGGAGTACCCGGAGGAAACCCCCGAGGCACGAGGAGAACATGCAAACTCCACACACACAAGGCGGAGGCGGGAATCGAACCCCCAACCCTGGAGGTGTGAGGCGAACGTGCTAACCACTAAGCCACCGTGCCCCCATAACATTTTTTATTAATTTTAAAAAATCTTTTTAAAACATTGTGTAAAAACTACCTGAGGTACCTAGAAAAATCGCTTTATAAATGCTTAGAATGGGTCAAATGTGAAAAACATTTCTATATATGGTGTAGCTATCTGTAATTGGCTAGTCTAGTTGGATGGGATCATGATCACGGGAGTGTCTTTGCTATCGCTTCCAGGGAAGCTTCACGGGAATACCGTAGGAAGCAGAAGGAATACATACAATCTCTTGAAAACCGCATTGCTGACGTGGAAAAGGAAAACAAGACACTCATCCAGCAAAGGCATTTTACCTACTTAGAGCTCAAAGTCACCAAGCTAAAGAGGAAAATGAGAAGCTAAAGAGGAAAAACAAGAAGCTCAAACAAAAGCTAAATTATCTTGATGCAATTATCAGAAACCAAGATAGGTCATAAAGGTTACATTTGGTTATATGTAGTGAATATGTAGTTGATATTAATATTATAAAGTAATGTAGTTATATTAATATTTTAATCCTGAATGAATAGATTTTTAAAAATTAGTTTTCATACTCTGCATATCTTTACACATTTTAGTTCTGCAGCTGATATATATATATATATATAATTCACAGATCAGCCATAACATTAAAACCACCATAAACAGTTCTGAACCCTCAAGGCATGGGCTCTACAAGACCTCAGAATGTGTAGGGGAGACCAGGGACAGTTGTAACAGGGGACGGTTGTAACACCTTGAATTCCTCCAATCAGAAACAACCTAGAGTGATGACACTCATTGTGCATATGCTCAGTTAGTTTCCCTCCATTTTTGCTATAAAGGGACCCACATTTGAATCTTCCTGACGGAGTTATCTACAAAAGATTGTTTTTGAGGTAAAAAAAGTTACTTTTCTTTCTGATGTACTTTTTTGGATGCTGTTATAGGATCAAATGTCAGGTTGGTGATACTGGGACAGTTGTAACGCCCCATTCTGGACAACTATACCTCCCAGGCTTTCTGTGGAGGGGATTGATTTTTGCAAGAGCCATTGCATCATCCTCCTCTCATTCCCCCCACACTGTTCTCATAAGCTGCAGCCCTCGGAACACAGTGTATATGGGCCACTGAAGAGGCTGGTATACAACTGCTGTGACGGCTGGATGAAAGCTTATCTAGGAGCCACAATGTACATTTATGATCTGCCAGGCATTGTGAAGAGTGCCCTTCCCCGTGCTGCATCACCGGCAAATATTCAGGCAGGGTTTGCATGCACAGGAATTTGGCCTTTTAATAGGAATATTTTCACTGACAGTGACTTTGCACCATCCCTAGTCACAGACCGCATAATGCCAGCAGTGACACCAGAGGTTCCATCTTCCTCTACAACTCCATCACCCAATGTGGCAAGTGTGGCATCCTCCATGCCACTTAGAGCATCATCCCCTGTCACACCATGTGTGGTGTCCAAGCCTGAGCCTGAGCCATCATCCTCTGCTATGGACACAACATTTTCACCTGTGTCCATCCGTCCACACCCAAAAGCTGGCCCAAGAAAGCAGACGACAAAGGGCAAGAATAGAAGGGAAACTGCTGTCCTTACAGATACTCCCATGAAAAAACAACTGGAGGCTGGGAAAAGCAGATCTGCAGCTAAAAGAAAAATTAATTTCAGCAACAGCAAAAAATCCAAACCAAAGAAGCAGAAAATTCAGGACTCATCTGATGATGAAAATTAATTCTGCATTGTGTGCTTGGAAAGCTTCTCCAGGTCAAGGGAGGTCTGGCTCCAGTGCTGGTCCTGTAAAGCCTGGGCATACAAGGACTGCACAGACAGAAGGGATTTTTACACTTGCCACAGCTGTGACTCAGACTAGGCCTACCTATCATGTTTAACCTTTTTTGAGGTGTTCTACCCAATAAATAATTTTCTTGCATTATAATTTGAAAGTTTTGTCCTCTTTTTTGTCATTTGTGTGAAAAAAAAGGTAATCATTACTTAAAAACATGAAATGAATAGTCACAATAACATGACTGATAAATAATATTTTCTATTTTGAGTATATGATTGATTCATTATGTATATTTTAAACATGTTACAACCGTCCCTGACATGCGTTACAACTGTCCCTGTACAATGGGACAGTTGTAACAGTGGAGAGACTGTATTAAAATCAATTTTGCAACCTGTACATATTTCATAAAACCACTTAAATACATTGTTTCAGCAGTTGACAGATTGAAGTTTATAATATAACAAATTGGTTATTCCAGTAAAAAACTGGGTTTTGATGTATTGATAAAAATTGCAAAAAGTATTACAACTGTCCCTGGTCTCCTCTACTGTGGTATCTGGCAGCAGATCCTTTAAGTCCTGTAAGTTGTAAGGTGGTGCCTCCATGGATCAGCACATCCCACAGAATCAACACCTTGAATTCATATTTCTCAATTTGCAGCGTGGAAGGGCACATTATCCTGCTGAAAGAGGCCACTGCAAAGGCTGTAAAAGAAAATGTGATTCATCAGTCCAAGCCACCTTCTATTGCTTTATGGTCAAATTCTGATGCTCAGTTCTGGGCAGGGGTCAGCATGGGAGCTCTGACTGGTCTGTGATTATAAAGCCCCATACATGGCATGTATCTGTGATGCATTGTATATTCTGACACCCTCATGAACTTTTTCAGCAATTTGTATGACAGTAGCTCATCTGTGGGATCAGACCTGGGCACTCATGACTCACTGGTTCACTGATTTTCCTTCCTTGAGCCACATTTGGTAGTTACTAATTACCAATTATTATCTAAAACACAGCATAAGACCTGCCATTTTTTTTAGTTACTCTGTCTCAAACTTTTAACCATCACAATTTGGGCATATAGAATATATTGAAGATTCGGTTAGTGAACTCAGTACAGCTGTGGCACTGACATGGTAGTAGCATGTTAGTGTGTGTTGTGCTGGTGTGAGTGTATCAAGTACAGCTGCATGCTTGAACATTTCAAATCGTGCTTTTACTGGCTACTTTATTACATCCTAATTCCTTGTTGGTCCTACATGCTTGTGTACAGCATACAGACTTAAGCTCTTTTTCATACACAATTTATGTTAAGTCTTTATTCATATAGAGTACTGTGGTCCTTTGGTGGTCACTTTCCCCTGACCTACAAAGTGAACCATTATACCTTTTTGTATTTGTATAAACTTACTAACTAAAGGACAGAGGTTCTTACTGTATTACTTCAATAAGAGCATGGTTCTGAAAAAAGCTGGGCTACGTAAATGTTCGGTTTATAGTAACACACAGGTTCTAATACATTTCTATATATGATGTAGCTATCTAATTTAACTTAACACTACATTTTCCATCATAATAGATTGATAATTCACACATGCTATTATTAATAGAGAGAAAATAAAGGTAGTAAGAGAATGACATGTAATATATATTTGTATAGATTTGTATTCACAGCCTTTAAACGTACATGTGACTGTCTCATTGTTTTTCATATGATGGCCTATGTGCACAAAATAATCATGTTCTGTTCCAGGTTTACAACAGCCACATACATGACAGGAAAATGAAGGAAATGTCAGAGTGCTTTAAGGTATTTTTGTGATTCCTTGACAAATGTGACAAAAGTGAATTCCAAGTTGTAAATACGCATGGAGAATTAGGGTAAATACACTTAATATGATGGCCACGCACAAAATGACTATGTTTTAGTCTGTAATGTTTAAGAATTTCTGATTGCCTAGACACTTCCGCACCACAGTCTTTACACTGCCACATAAACTAGACAAACCACAAAGAGAGAAAAAGGGACAAAAATCAAACATAAGTGATGGTCATAACAGTCCCATCAGGGGCATGGTGATCCGCATCAACTTTGATTACATAAAGCTATGCTCTGTATAGCTGTTAAGATGCATGTTAAATGCACTTACCAAAACAATATGAGCTTCCCAAACAATTAGGTTTGGGTCCACATCACACTAAGACAATCAGATATGAGAATAACCTGCAACAGAAATAAAAATGAGCAGGAATTAAAAAGATAAATTGTAAGCATGTTGAGGAAAAAAGTAATTGTCCAATAATCACAAAAATACACCTTTTATATTTATTGTTTTGAATAGAGGTTGATGATACAGTAATGTCTGTTGGTGTATATTGAAAATGGGTAAAATTCAACAATTTCAACATGGAGCCATGTTATATATATATATATATATATATATATATATATATATATATATATATATATATATATATATATATATATATATATGGGATTGAACCATATATGGCTTTTAAAATTAAGTTTATTAAAAATAAGACTATAGAAGGATATTAAGATTTATTACTTTTAGAGTTACAGGCACACAAACTTTGGAAAAATACTATTAATGGCACTCAGTAATGTATCTATCTACCTATCTATCTATATCTTTATATACAGTGATGCCTCAAGATACGAATTTAATTCGTTCCGTGACCTTGCTCGTATCTCAAATTGCTCGTATCTCAAAACAATTTTCCCCGTTTAAATGAATTGAAATCCCATTAATCCATTCCAGCTCGCAAAATTCCACTCCAGTTGTTTTGTTTATGTGTTTGATCTTATCGAAAAATGTACAGTACCTGTATTCCCATTCATAGAGCCGCTCTAGCGCTTCGCTGCTGCCGTGATGTAAACTCCCTCCTCCAACCCCGACTCCACCATGCCGGAACCCGTGTTCCTTGTACCAGTTTACGTCATAAATCTCCACATATTTTTCTCTCTCTCTCCCTCTAATTATTTAAGTATTTATTTATCCATTCATTCATTTATTACTTTCCAAAAACGCGTAAGCGAGCATATCTAATACTGTGCATGATTAGTGGTTCTGTTATACGGGGGTTTATGCTATTTTCTAGTCGCTGCTCTCCGCGCTCTGACCATGCATGCGCGCGTGGATTTTTGCCCAGAACAGAACCATACCGCCAACACTAACTGTATGCATATCATCTAATAAATTCTCTTTTGACAAAGTGGTCCTGACAGAACTGAAATTCTCTTAACTTAACTTAATTGCTACAATTTCTGTTTTCTTTACATTAATTTTGCTTAATTTTCTTCATGGCTTTTCTCTTCACTTGTTTTTGCCTTTTTTGTCACTCTTTCCTCACTAACATCTGCCGGTCGTTGTAATAAAAACCTGTCCGGTCGGCATATCAGATGCGGTGTAGTCACACAAGTTACATTTTTTTAACGGATCCAACGCTCAAAACGGATCCGTAAATTACGGATCCGCAGATGGTCGGTGCCTCACGCAGCGCCTTTGCGACTCTCCATAGGAAATGAATGACTTCCGTTTTATCGACCGTCGTTTGTCATGTGCAGTGGAAAGGCGGCTTTAACCGAGTGAGACGCGGGAATCTGAGGCGGGAAACAGAGCACACGAGGTTGCTGGGGATCTTTGTTTCGGCGGCGGCGGCTCGGATGCTCGTATCTCAAAAATTTGCTCGTATATCAAGACAAAAATTTGGTCGAATCACAGCTCGTATCTCAAAAAATTTGTATGTCAAAGCACTCGTATCTCGAGGCATCACTGTATATCTATATCTATCTATATATGTATAAAGATACATTTCTAGTTTCAACATTATTTGTTCTAGTTCTTCAGAAAATGTGCAAACATTGAAAACGTGTACTAATTTACTCATGGAGCCACATTATTCATTCATTCATTCATCTTCTACCGCTTATCCGAACTTCCTCGGGTCACGGGGAGCCTGTGCCTATCTCAGGCGTCATCGGGCATCAAGGCAGGATACACCCTGGATGGAGTGCCAACCCATCGCAGGGCACACACACACTCTCATTCACTCACGCACTCACACACTACGGACAATTTTCCAGAGATGCCAATCAACCTACCATGCATGTCTTTGGACCGGGGGAGGAAACCGGAGTACCCGGAGGAAACCCCCGAGGCACGGGGAGAACATGCAAACTCCACACACACAAGGTGGAGGCGGGAATCGAACCCCGACCCTGGAGGTGTGAGGCGAACGTGCTAACCACTAAGCCACCGTGCCCCCCGGAGCCACATTAACATCCCTATATATTGGGACTTAAAATTAACCATATTCGGCCTTAAAAATTAAGAAACCAAAAGAAAAGTTTGTTAAGAATTAGAATCTAAAAGGATATTAAGATATTTGTAATATGAGTTTCAGGCATGCAAACTTTGGGCAAAAAAACCAAAAAAACAAAAGTAGTGCTTTTTCCCCATTTTTAAAATGTCACCGTTGGCATACAGTAACTATAATAAAACAAATAATATAGACCTAATAATCTCTGTGTAAAAGTAATATAATGATGCAGTTCTTAAGTCATTTTAACCCCCCTGTAATCTGACTTCAAATCTCAGGTGAAAATTGTCATTTTGTCCCAAAAAACTGTAATTTCTCAGTAAATATACATCCATCATGTAGCCTAATATTTTGCCTTTCTTCTTCATTTACGTGTCTTTCTTCAGAATATTTTTTTTTTAACAAAAACAAAAATTTGAGCCAGGAAAGTTTCTGAAATTTGGTTGCTTTTTCCACAAAATGACAAATTTATAAAGGCAAACTTAAGTGGACTCAAAAAAAAGTCTGAGCTAAATAACTCCTACATTAAACAATGTTGTGCTTATTATCATTTTGGAGGGCTTAGGAACATTTGGGATAAGTTAGCTTCAGCCCCCCTAAAATAGGCCTAACGACGTCCCTGCGTTAATGTAACGTTAGGCTTTGCCAGTCTAACGTGCAAGCCCCTAGACAGCAAGGAAGGTGAAGCTACAATTAACGTTAACATTCGTGAAACTGTTTTGCTTTTATTCGGCTTCCCCAAACAGAACCCTGTTTAAGTAACAAATATATCACACCAATGATTATAAATTGCTTGCTTACCGAAAATGCAGAGCTGGATGCAGCATTCAAAAGAGTACATCAGGTACAATCCCCCCGCCTTGGCGCCTTCAGAACAAAATGTGTCTGCACATGCGCAGACCGGACAGTATATGGAAATTAAATTCAACGCATTTTTTTCTAGTTAATTTTAATTGAATGAAATTAGCTTGTTTTAAACAAGGGCAGTGAGTTTGAAAATTACTAATAAAAACTAAGTTGGATTAAATAACATTAAAATCAGTGAAATTAACCAGATAAAAACATGTAACATTTACAAGGGGTCAGAATCGTTTTTTTCAGTGTAGGTATACATGTATTCATATGTACAGTAAATAAATATAAAGGCTATAGCATTGCAGAGATGTGTGGATATTGTTGAAAAGTACAAGTAAATGGTAATAGGTTATGGCATTGAAACAAATGTGCGAGATGAATAAGCAAGTCCACATTTTTCTTACTATGAAAAAAACATAAAAAATTAAACAATTTTTAAACAAAAATTAAAAAGACATTCCCACAAGTACAGTAAGTGTTGTAGTATCAGTGGTTAGAGTACAGTGGCACATCAGTGATGTGTGAGCTGGTGACAGTACAGTGTATTACAGTGAAGTTATTGACTATTTTTTAGTTTTCGCTTTTCAGGTTTTGCACTTTGCAGATGGTCCCTTGGAACCTGTCTCTCAGTCTTCTGCACGAGAGACTTATGTATTTTGTCCACCAAGAAGGAAAGCAGATTTTGAGGAAAATTGGGTTGTAGCTGCCTCTCTACATTACTACTATAGAAAAGAGGTGTTATTTGTGTAATAAGAGCGTTTAGCTCAGGAGTTTTTGACTCGGGAAACTCCAATCTGTGAATATGCGGCCAACTTTACTTAAGTCCAGTTTAGGCTAGTAACTAATAGGCCTATTATGTTATATAGTTTATATAGAATTAAGTTAGCATTAGCAGAGATGTTTGTTTTGAAGCACTGAGCAGTTATTTTACATAACTTTATCGTAAAAAACAGTACAAAAGCATTTCCAGATGACAAATATCTGCACATGCCTAGTAGTTAATGTTAATTATTGTTTTCTAAGAACAGAATGTCAAGTCAACGACATCCCAATCAATGATTAAAGCTGTAAAATCAGCCATCAGCACTTACAATAGCGCACATGTTAATCTGTGAACATGTTAATCACATGTTAATCCTATTTCTGTAAAATGTTTGAAAATTAAATGTAATGTAAATCTCCAAGAAATTCTACTGAAATTGAAATTGGCCCCAAATACTACTGCTAACTGCTACATGCTAACTGCACATACCCGGACGTGACGCATCCCCGGCTACTGCCAATCAGCTTTTAAATAGGAAGTGCACCATCCTGATAGGTCAATACGACTGTCAATCATTGCCCACCTAATTCCGTTACCTGGGACTGCACCAGCTGTTTACCTTCAGCACAGCTCAGACATTATGAGTTTAAACACAAACAAAATCAGTGACGCTGTTAATCAGAAAACAGATGACGTCACCAAGACCCACTTATCTCCATAGCATCAGATAAACAAATCATTTGATTTTCAGCTTTTTAGCGGTAAGTATCCTCACAATTATTTACTGATATCTCATTTAATAAAACATCATTTAGAAACTGTTAGCCTATTACACAAACTAATAAGGTGACTACTAACAAGACTAGTGTTATATAAATATAAGTTTATTATCGTACTGCTAGGCTTAATCACTACAAAGCGATGCTTTTCTTATGATCCAGATGTAAAACTATTTTGTTAGTTGACCTTTTACTTAAATTTGTTAAGATAAAAAATAAATTAGAAGCTTTTTAAAACATGATCCTGTCTTTATACCAGAAGTGTTATCTAAATAAACCTAGAGGAGAAAGTAGACTAGTCGTGTTGGAGGAAATATTCAGTCTGTAGTTCAGTGTTTATTTGTTGCTTATGTCTGTCACTAAAAGCTGTTTTTGATTTTTATTTATTTTTTTTTTTAAGATTATTGCAGAAAAATGAACAGCGTTACTTCAAAAATGGCGTCACTCAACGTTAGGGATCTTCATCCTAATGTGACTGAGTCTCCATCTGCTGTTCCTGCTCCAGCCCGAAAGCCCCTGACCATCTATATGTTGGAGTCGGCTGATCTGGATGAACAGATCAGGATGCTGCGTGAGTCTCACAGTCATATAGAAACTTACACACAAATACAGCTCAAATACACTTGTACACAACACCTTCCTAGCATGAGAAGTGTTTCCTTAAATAAACAGTGTGTACAGTATACAGTCTACTCTTCATTCCTCTTGCTTTTGGAATATGGAGCTAAACCAAACAAAAACAAACAAAAGACAAAGCAGCATCTCTCTATCTCACTCATCTCTCTCTCTCTGTCTGTCTCTCTGCAGATGAGTACATGTTGCCCCTTGTGCAGGAAATACAACCAACTCGGGCCAAAGTCATCACCAATCTAGTTATTCAGGGAGAGAACAACTTTGACCTGCTTAATTTGATTAGGAAACCCAACCTCCTGCGTTCCCAGGTTTACACACACACACACACACACACACACACACAGAGGTCTTACTTTTTCGTTTTCTGTTTTAGTATATTTTAGTAAATTGTCTACATGTCTAGCAATATATAAATTGTGCCCTGTCTGATTCATAAGCTTTACTTGTGTGGAAACAAAGCCACACCAACTAATGTCTTGATAAAATTGATAAGCTTTACTTGTGTGGAAACAAAGCCACACCAACTAATGTCTTATTTATAGATAAAATTGGATGGTTGAGTCAGGAAGGGCATCACACATAAAACCTGTGCAAAATCATAGCATGCGGATCGGATGATCTGCTGTGGCGACCCAAAACGGAGCAGTCGAAAGACAACAACAACTTGCTTATTCAATCATCATACACAAATCAAATAGATGAAACACTGTAATTAATGTCATATTAATATGTGTGTGCAGGTCGAGCAGATTGCTGCTGTGCTTCAGGCAAGGGAAGCTGGCCAGGACGTGGTGAGTACTCTGATGCACGCAATAATTCTTATACAAATGCTACACAGTTTTAATCTGCACTCATTACACACACTGTGTAATTTATAGTTAAATATACAGTAAGCTCCCTAGGTGGGTTGGCCGGAAAAGAAACATGTCCCGTTTGATACACAGTATAAGGACTAGCTCTCTTCTGTTTGATGGAGAGCTCTTGAGAACACTTGTTAGGGCAAAATGAACACCAGATATTTCTTCAATATGCTCAACAGAATCTGCTGAATAGAATACGTGCAGAATGACAATAATTTTGGAATATCATAATAATTATTAAGACCAGAGCAATAATAGTATAATGTTGTTATAATATCACAATCTCTAATTGAAATTTGGTTATTATCATTATATATAAAAGAAACATAACAATATAATAATCAGTGCATCTCTACTTTTCTTGTTTCAGCGTTTTCCTGCGCCCAAGAAAAATAAGAGGAGGCGAAAGAAGAAGAATGTCCAATAAATTCAATACGCCAATAAATTCTATATTTTATAAATGTTTTAACAAAATTAAAACCTCTGTACTTTAAAATATTAATAATTGTGTTTGTTTAATAATATGAATAATTATATAAGGGATAAATTCAGATCACTTTTATGCTTTGTTCCTGAACAATGTTTGTTCATTTATTTTATTTATTTATAGAATTTTGTCGATGGAAATCCTCGTTGTTTCTGTAGTAAGTAATCATCTGTACAGCTTACCCGAAATCATTGTAAACTGCTTCTACCTACTTCCGATTTTTGTGATGACATTAACAACCGATTTCTAAAACAGCTGACATAATGATGCACATTTACTCCTATAAATATTTCCTACTCCTCATAATAAGGATTATTGTATGTTATTAAAATTTCTAGCTATTGTACAAATATGTAACATGATGATTCAGTAGAACAAAATAAAATATTAAATATTCTAACGATATAGAAGTTTATTTTTCAACCTAATTACAGTGGTGACAATCAACCCCACCATCAAAGGTATTATTTATTATTTGGTTGGTATAGTCATAAGCCTGTTTGACTGAACACTTGAATTTATGTGACATCACCAAGAACCACTTATCTCCATAGCATCATCTCATTTTCAGCTTTTTAGCGGTAAAAATCCTCACAATTATTTACGGATATCTCATTTAAAAAACATCATTTAGAAACTGTTAGCCTATTACACAAACTAATAAGGTGACTACTAACAAGACTAGTGTTATATAAATATAAGTTTATTATCGTACTGCTAGGCTTAATCACTACAAGGGCGATGCTTTTCTTATGCTCAAAATAAAAAAAGTATTTTGTTTTAACTTTTACTTAAATTTGTTAAGATGAAAAATTATTTTAGTAGCTTTTTAAAACATGATCCTGTCTTTATACCAGAATTGTTATCTAAAGAAACCTTGAGGAGAAAGAAGACTAGTCGTGTTGGGTGACATATTCAGTCTGCATTTCAGTGTTTTGTTGCTGCTTTTGTCTGTCACTGGTAGCTGTATTTTATTTTTTTATATTCTCGACGAAAAATGAACAGCGTTACTTTCCAAATGGCATCACTCTACATTGACGATCTTCATCCTAATGTCACTGAATATATGCTACTGAAGACGTTTGGCTCTGTTGGACAAGTTCACTAAATCCGCCTGTCCATGTGTGGCACATGGACACTGATATTTACACTTCCTCTGTGTTGGATTATATCAACTCCACCATTGACAGTGTTACAACCCAGAAACAGATCACCGTGTACCCAAATCAGAAGCTTTGGATGAATAAGGATGTACTGCAGGCCCAAGCACTGCTATAATTTAAGGGTAGAGAAGCACTTCTTCAACTCTCACCCTAGACACCTGTGGCAGGGCATCCAGGTCATCAGTGACTATAAGCCAAGCAACTTCCTCTCATCAACTACAGATGTTTCATTCTTGAACAGGCTGAATGACTCTTATGCTCGCTTCAACAGTAACAACAGAGAGACGGACACTAAACCAGACCCTTTGAAACCCTTCAGCCCCTCAGACACACCTCCCCACCGCCGCACGAAACAGGAAATCGCGCTCATTGCCGGGAAAATCATGCCGGGTGAGAAAATCAGCGGCGGTGCAGCACCCCGGACAGCGCAGCTGACCCGTGGAGAAAATCGCGCAGCACCAAGGTCAGCATCGCTGATTCTTTATGCTCTTTGGGTGTAATTTTAACAGTTTTAGTCAGCTTCTTGGTCATTTGATCATGTCTTACTATTATGTCCTGTTAGGTTCTTGACAGTTTCATGAGCTGTAAATGTCTTATTGACATTCAAAATGTAGAAACAAGGATAGCAATGTATTTAAGAATGTCCTTATACTCTTCTTAATTTTAGTGTTTGGTGATGATAATTTTTGGTATGAGGCAGAATAAAATACGCCACCAGGAGGCGTCGATACACACTAAATCTATTAAATAAGTATAGGCTGTATTATTATGAATATTTTCTATCCCTGATAAGGTAAATTGTATGTTATTAAAATTTAAAACTATTGCACAAATATGTAACATGACTCATTCAAACAAAATAAATATTACATATTTTAACGATATAGAAGTTTATTTTTCCACTTAATTACAGCGGTGACAACCAATCCCACCATCTAAGGTATTATTCATTATTTAGTTGGTTTAGTTATAAGCCTGTTTGACTGGACACTTGAGGTTGATTAAAACTGTTGACTGCTAAACACAAAAGCTTTACGTGAAGTGTTTTCTGCTAAATGTTGGTCTTCATGGTAGTGAGTTATAGGGTTTGCTTATTTTTTCCTACCATTTCCTTCCTCAATGTTAATCTAAAAATAAATAAAAAAATTACTACACATTTAAATCGGTTGCTTCTTTTTTTATTTAATTAAACTCCGTTATATTTGATGCAGTGTGAGTTTTGTCACCTTTCTATCAACACCGGCACTCGCGGTCAAAAAAAAGGGGGCCCAATGGGGATCCTACCGATTAGCCAGACTGGGCCTGGTGCCAGGGGGTAAATCACGAGGATTAGTTTCCGTACTTTCAGGATCAGTTTCGCAGTAACACACCGACAATACACACAATTCTAAAATTATTATAACTTCATTATTATTAACAACTTGTCACTGTGATTTAGTCTAGTAAACCAAATGTTTTTGGTTTATACATGATTCAATTCTTACAAAAATATCAGAATGTGGCGCGAAGTCGCTGAGTTTGAAGATACAAACTCTCTACATAAATTTCAGAATACACCACCCTTGGAAATTTCACCCAGGAGAATCATAACAATACCCCAATGTTGGTGTGAGGTCACACAGGTTCATTTCTATTATAGAAATGGCAGACAAGAAGCGCGAATAGAGCTCAAAATACAAAAAATTATTAATACGCAAAGTCATCTAATAAAAACAATATTAAAACTGTTAGACCACTCTTGGTTACACATATGCTAATAATCCTAAAAGGGAACAGAAACACAATTTATAATAAAGACTGAAGACTATGCATTACACAAAATAAACCAAAACACCAGGCTAAGGTCCGCAAAGATGAAAAATGATCACTGGGTACTTAAGTTAGCCAAAAGCACATGTTACAGGTCCCTGTGCACTCAGATCATATGTTCATCTGGCGGAGAACTTCACCTGGTCACTCAACACCTGCTCTATCACCAAGAAAGCCCAGCAGCGTCTCTGCTTCTTACGAAGGCTGAGAAAAGCCCTTCTCCCTCCCCCCATCCTGACTACATTCTACGTTCTCTTCCCTCTATCGTGGACATTTACACCACACACTATATCCGAAAAGCCAACAGCATTGTGGATGACCCCACACACCCCTCACTCACACTCTTCACCCTCCTGAACTCTGGAAAAAGGTACAGAAGCATTTGGGCCCTCATGACCAGACTGTGTAACTGTTTCTATCTACAAGCCATCAGACTCCTCAATAACTGAACTGTACTGAGCTCAAAACACACACACATCAACTGGATGGACTGCACAGACCTACACTAAATACACGATCTTCCAATATATATCCATCAAACTGTTTACATGCTGTTTTGAACACTGTTTTTGCTCTTTGCACATGCTGTCCCACAATTCAGTTGATTGCTGTTTAGCACAACACAATACCTCATGTAACTGCTGCTATAATACTGTGGTCATTCCAGTATTTCTGCAAACGCAATATTGTATGAACATACAGCATTTACACTGGTCAGCGCTGTTTTTGTATATTGTCTTTTGTGTAATGTCTCGTATTTTTTGTCCTGCACTGTCTTTTGTCTTGCTCTGTGTACACCAGGTTGCACAGATGCGCTTTATGTGGCTAGGACTAACTTACTAAGTCCTTAGCTCTGTTTTTTTATGTAGCACCATGGTCCTGGAGAAACGTTGTCTCATTTCACTTGTACTGTAACAGATATATATGGTTGAAATGACAATAAAAGCTTGAAAACTTGACTTGACCAAGTCAGCACACCAAGTGTTACACAACACAAACTGAAGAAACCCACCACCTCAAAAAGGAGAGAAGATCCTTCCACCTGTGAGAGCCTCCAGACACTAAAAATTAAAATCAGCAAATATTAAACATACTGCTTCAATTCAATTCAAGTTTATTTGTATAGCGCTTTTTACAATTGACATTTTTACATGGCTTCATTCACAAATAAAAAAACATTACACCAAAAGAAGAGTCTTGTATATTACTAGTGCTACACACCATTCTGCTTTTTTGCATAACATGAACAATAACAATATACATACAGAGGGTCACAGTGTGTTCAACTGTTATGTTTTACATTCATAATAGCAATCAAAGGAAACAACAGAAAGAAAAGGGGAAAATAAATAAATAAACAAATATATAAATAAATAAATAAAAAAGAAAACTATACAGGGGTAAAAAACTTACAGAGTGTTCCAAAAAGAAAAGGATTCAAAACTTCTATACATCCGACAAGACACATGTAGTCTCCATGTCTCTGAAAAATCTGAGACTACTTGTCTCGCTGGTGTCACGATGAGGCAAAGGCGAGTGAGGATCCAAATGCAGTCAAACATTTAATAATCAAAACAAGAAACAGGAAAACAGACAGGCAGGCAAGAGCAGAGCCGGCAGAGCAGGTAGCCAGGGCGGAGCCAGCAGAGCAGGTGGCCAGGGCGGAGCCGGCAGAGCAGGTGGCCAGGGCGGAGCCGGCAGAGCAGGTGGCCAGGGCGGAGCCGGCAGAGCAGGTGGCCAGGGCAGAGCCGGCAGAGCAGGTGGCCAGGGCAGAGCCGGCAGAGCAGGTGGCCAGGGCAGAGCAGGTGGCCAGGGCGGAGCCGGCAGAGCAGGTGGCCAGGGCGGAGCCGGCAGAGCAGGTGGCCAGGGCGGAGCCGGCAGAGCAGGTGGCCAGGGCGGAGCCGGAGGCGGGGCCAGAGACCAGGGCAAAGCTTTAGGCGAAACCAGAGACCACAGCGGAGTTAGCGGCCAGGGTGGTGCTGCAGGTGGAGACCGAGACCAGAGCAGAGCTGGGAGCCAGGGTGGTGCCACAGGTCGAGCCAGAGACCATAGCGGAGTTGGCGGCTAGAGTGGTGCTGCAGGTGGAGACAGAGACCATAGCGGGGTTGGCGGCCAGGGTGGTGCTGGCGGTGCTCTGGACCTACTGTATAAATAAGGACAGGAGAGAGAGAGGCTGACAAAGCCAAGGAAACAAAACTAAAGACAGACAGGGCAGATAGGCTGGTTAGTTCAGATATAGTCATTTTGGGCCAGGCAGAGAGTTCATGGCTATCCATCTTGGACAGGGCAGAGAGTCTATGGCGCTTGGGTGTAACCATATTAGCTGGACTACATGACCCAGGAAATTCCGGAAGTTCAAAGACAGGCTCAAGATTCAGGACAACAGATTCCGAAGGTTCAGGTTCAGCTAACTTGGTCGAAATAAAGAGCTCCAATGACCCAGTTGACCCGATCGCTCCGGCTGGTTCCGTGGACCTGATCAGTCCGGCTGGTGAAGCAGATGGTTTGGGAATGCCGCCCGCCCGAAGCGACACCATCGGGGTGTTCGCCGGGCTTAAGACTAGCCGGTTCATAGCAGCCATCTGGTGCACTGGCTCGGGACTGGCGGCAGCCATCTTGTAGACAGGCTCTCAGAAATAGGTGTACGAAGGACTGGACTGGACAGAGTTAGTGTAGTGTATTCAGGCTTCCGTGGCTGCTTTAGCCCCGTATCCCACGGACCCCGATGCCTACTGCCCCCCCAAAAATATTTAAGGCCGGCGTCCCTCTCTACCCTGCTCACTGTTAGAGAGGATCCGCCCAAGAGCAACGCTAGATTGATGAAGTCTGTAAAAGACCCCATCTCTCGGCCAAAAGGCATCAAATAGCGCAACTTGTCCTCTAATCCATGCCTAAAGATGTCTTTCAGTACCTTCTCCCCGAAGTCCACCTGGTTACACAGGTCCACAAACACGTCCACATAATCCTCGATTGGGGAATCCTCTTGACGTAAGCAAAACAGGATTTCTGCTGGATCCATGGTAGGCTAGTCCTTCTGTCACGATGAGGCAAAGGCGAGTGAGGATCCAAATGCAGTCAAACATTTAATAATCAAAACAAGAAACAGGAAAACAGACCTGTTTCTTGGCAGGTAAGACTAGGCAGGCAAGACTAGGCAGAACACAGCGCTAACAGGAAACAGAAACACATACAATGACTAGCAACAGGGAAGTGAACAAACAGAGAATATATATCAGACAGGAACCAATGACAAAGCAGAGACAATGAGTAACTATAACAACAAACGAGAGGGAGTGAATGAGTTCAATGAGTGTCCATGGTAACAAACGAGTGGGCGGAGCAATCAATAAACAGCAGGGCAAGACAGCAGTCAGAAACAGGGCAAAACACAGACAGACTCATTACAGCTGGATAAATCAAATGAATAACCTTATATGTCATTTCTTTAACTTTATTGGTGAGGCAGGATTTACTAGGTAAACTCCAGACCCTTTTTCCATTCAATCTGATTATACATTGAGTTCCAAAAAGGTTTGCATTTAGGCAATAAATTACTTCTATATAATTTTTTATATAAATATTATTACATTTTTTATCTATAATTTTTTCACCATTAATGCTTAACTGATCTGTATATAAGGGAATAGGCTCAGAAGATATATTGCCTGATAAAAGTTTAATGAGACCACTAGGAATGTCATCAAATACTACGGCAAACTCCTTAGCAGTTATGCTAACTACCATAGATATATACACTAGATGTCGCCTTGTATACGGCAGTAAATTGGATCGAATGCGTCAACTGAGCCGCCATCTTGGTACAGGGGACCCCCTCCTCTTAATTCCGTCTCAAAATTCAGCTTTAGTGTTATAATTCAGTGATGGCCAATGAAAATGAAATGACATCATTTTATTCTGTATGTGTACAAACATGTCAAAAACCATGGACCATAACTTCACTCAGCTTATGACAAATCATACATACATTGGAGACTGAAATGTTAGCAAGTTTTCATTTTATTCATGTCATTGTATTAGCAACTTTTCATTCTGTTTTCACACTTTTTTTATAAATAAAACAGACTATTTTGAGGTTTTTTTTACTACACAGAGGTTTGGCCGGCCTTGGATCTGAGCTACTCTGAGTGAACAAATGCAAATGTGCCAGGCCTCACAGGTAATGGGTGTGTTTGCACAACAAAAGCAGGAGGACAATCAAGCTGAAGAACTGTGAAAATATCAAGAGGGGGGAATCACACCTCGGGACCTGCACCAGAAAATAAATGAGCTAAATGATCTAATGTCCTTCACGCATCAATTGTTCCTAGTGATCATAAATAGGTCATTGGAAACATTTCAGTGCATCAGATTAATTGAAATGATGAATTAATGAAACACTTCTGATCAACAGACCTGACCCAGCACTTTTTGTAGTGTCTGCTAAATTGTTAATCTCTGCAGTACAATTGTGGTTCTTAAAGTCAGTCATATCTTTTCAGTACAGATTTATTTTCATAAAGGTTTGCGTTAGATGTGTCTCAGATTCTTAAGATTTTCCCTTATTACTTGTTATGTGGTCTGTTGTAATACTCTGTAGTGTGTTAACACTTCTCAGTTTCTCATTGCCTTTTAGTGTATATTTGAAAATCTATTACAATATTAGAGTTTTTTTTTCTGTTAGCCAGATTGATGGACTGAATTTTGATGCAGTTCATTAGGACATCTTATGAACAACAAAGCATAGTGCAAAAAAAAAATAAATAAATCCATGGTAATTTTTTCTACTTTTACCATCTGTCACAATCAATTGGTAGACAAACCAGCTTACAAAAGCATACTGAAACCCCAAACCTACTGTCATATTTTTCTCATGCAGATTAAAAATAATATAAAAAAACTGTCTTATTGTTTCTAATGGCAATATAAACAAACAAACAAACAAAAAATACATCAATAACTACAAACAATACAAGACCATAGTGCACACTGAGCTCTGTATCATTGAACTTTAAAAAAATAAGGGGGGGGGGGCAGGTTTAGGGTTATGGCTATTCTGTGCTTTTCTTCTGTGTTTTATTTATTTGCTTTGATATTGTGTAAATCAAATTCATCACTTTAATGACGTGGTTGTCAACCCCATCTTATTACTATTTTGTGTAACATGATTTACAGTTAATTTGGCAATTAAAAACATTTTAATACATTGTGGCAGTGTGATGCTAGACAAAGAAAAGAAGCTTCATTTGATTTAACTGTATCTCCTGAATTATAGCAAAATGTATATTTAAGCATGACACAGAGGTTTCCTTTATACAGGTCAGGATCATTAGCTGGTTCATGAGATCCTATTTTTGGGCTTCCATTTCTTTGGGATATCCATAGTGTTGAATATTTTCTGCAAACATGCATCCAGGGTTAATCTTCAGTTTTCCCCAACTATGTGTTTTTTTTTTTTTAGCTCTACTAATTTCCTCTGTAGGTGAGTAATCACACTTTCTTTCTAAGAGAAAACTGTCCTTTTGTAGGCCAAACAATGTGCTTTGTAGGCTGTAAAATCTCTTCTTATGTGTCCTATTCAAATTCATTCTGTACTGGTTGAATATGCTAAGCTAAAATGAAAATAAACATTTTCATTTTAGTATTCTGGCCAATAATTTTTTATTCCAAACAATCTTCCCAACAGTTCCTTTATTTCAATAAATTTCAACAAGAACTAAAGCAGGAATAGTTTATTTAACTCCCGTATCCTGTTAGAGCACAAGTGTACACTGAGCACAAAAACAGAGAGAACACTTACTTAATGAAATCTCACAGTTCCCTGGCTAGGCTAAAAGGATTAGACAAAGGATTTCGCTGATGCTTAGCATTTCACTGGACCATCAGCATTACTGGCAAATAAATAGTGGACAGACTCACTATATATTGTGTGTGTGTGTTTTTTTTATTAGTTTGAATATACACTTAATTTAAAGAAGTTGCTGAACTTTAAGAAACATTTGCTTTATTATGTTGTGGTACAAAATGCAAATCTATTCATAAATGAATCCATATACAAAAGTGAAAACATCCTATGTTTTATATGGGTGAAATAGTGAAATTGTCCTTTTGTCACACTTATTGTGCAGTTGAGATCTAGAAAGCAAAGGAAAACAAAAACAAAAAGTTAGGCCATTTGCATTTGTATGAAAAATATCAAGTAGATCAGGAATCAGTTCAACTGTTGTTCTGTGCATATTTGTCTGTGTAATATTAAAGCTACTGTTTTACACATTGTTAAGCAAAATTTGTTTATTCCAATTTAATAACTAGATTTGTAAAGTTTGTTGTGACAAACTTTGATGTTGGCTTTGACAGTGCAAGTATTTGCAAAGGCTGGTGCTTTTTTTAGGCGTGTGGACATAAGGGCTAGTGTTACTTTTGGAGGCAAGTGGATAGAAAGCTAGGGTGTCAAAACATTTTGAGGTAAGTAGAGACGAGCATGTGACGTCATCTGAATACTCTTGAGGAAGTTCTCCACATTGTGCTGAGTGTTTTGATATATCACATGCCTATGTTGTGCAAAATTTTTATTTTCACGTGACATCACGTGACATCATCAGAATACAGTGAGGAAGTTCCCCTCATTGTTCTGAGTGTTTTGATATGTCACATGTCCATGTTGTAAAAAGTTTTTTGATTTTGCATATTTTGGGGGCGGGGCTGCAGCACAACCAAAGGCCAGTTGGTACACCAATTTAAAGTTTGTTCAGAGTATCACCCTAAAGGAGCTGGCCGAGTTTGGTGTAGATAGTTCGAAAGCTTGCCGAGTTCTAAACCTCCAAAATTTATAGTGGGAGTCTATGGGAAAAAAGGCCACTTTGAGACCCGGTACCGGAAGTACCGGGACTCGGATCGCTTAGAAAAGTAATAGCAACAAACTTCAGACCGGGTTCTACAACATATCCGAATTTGGTGCATGTGGCTCGAAAGCCCTAGGATGCATTAAATTTTATAAATTTTTGTATAAGCTGAAATAGGAAAACAGAATGTTGGCTTCTACAAAGCCAACATAATTAATTAATAATCAATTCAAACTTTAAAACTGTTTCAGAGCCCTTGCTGTTTGTGCCTTTAACATGTCTTTTAATCCCTTAAATATCTGTGCTGTTTCCTACTTTGAGTTTTTCCATAAATGTTTTTTTGTTGAATCTTCCAAAAGCCCGTAGCATTTTAGGAGTGGGAGCTTTGGGTCTAAACAGCTCCAGTCCTTTCCTTTTCTCCCCTTCGTCTTTAGCTGTAGCTGGACCCTTTGCCTTCATTAATTTCCTACATGTCATGAAAAGAGAGAAAATTAGTAATGAGTAATGCCTATTATCTCTTTGATACAGTGCCATATCTGTATTTCTATCTGTGTATAACTTATTGTGTGTTTATTCTGAATAATATATTTATATATAGTTGCCTACTATTATCCCTAATCCAAACCAGAATACACAAATCTTTAAAAAGTAAACTCGCCTTCCTTTCCTGGCCAGAAGTTTCTGGGATTCTGGGTAATGAATTAGAATGTCATTGAGGTCTTTCTTATCCAGCACAAACAGGTTAGCGAATCCATGAGCTGCCACATTAGCAGTTCTCCTGTTGCCTCCATTTGCTGAAGACTGCAGAAGACTAGAAGAAAGTTCATTGTAGCATCAAAGTCATGCATTAAGCCTTTAACGGAATTGTACATTTGTACAATTGTACCTATTTTGTGCATGTAGGGCTGGGGGAAAATGTTCTTCTTATAACCTCACCTGATCTCACCAAACACACAGCCCGCCTTCAGTGTCACAAAAACGATCTTGTTGTCAGGCCCACCAACAACCTGCACCTCTCCAGCTTTGATGATGTACATCTCTTTACCAATGTCACCCTGTTGAACAGAAATGGGTAAAAGGTCTTAACAAGCTGTTTGTTTTTTCTTAAATATGTGCCGACAAGGGCAAGAATTAACTCACTTTCTTACACACATAATCTCCTGGCAGATACACTATAGACTTCAGCCTCAGCAACATGTCCACCAGCATCTGGTTATCACAACCCTGTAGCAACACATGAGCATCAATCACTCTGACCTTTTTATTTTATTGTTTCAGTCCTGATCTTTTGAACATGAGAAAAAGAATAAATCAGTCCCACCTTAAACAGGTCAATCTTCTGGAAAGTGGTGAGGTTGATGTCTACAGCGATGGCTGTTCTCATTACCAGTGGCATTTGTTCCAGCAACTCTGACTCGTCTTAGGTTATAGCCACAAAAAGTCACATACATCATCTTTGAGTCCTCATGGTTAAAAATCATAAAATCTTTTTTGCTCAGCAACTCAAATTCCAAAACAAATTCTTCATGCATTTGTAATAAACTTGGAAAAGTGCTGAACATGTGTTTAAAAATCTAGTGTTAAAATTGTGGGTATGGCTATGGGTTTTATGGAAGTGTAAGAAAAAAAATCACTCATGGATCAAATAAACAAACAACACATTTACCTAATGAGCTAAATTTAAACAGTTGCGTTATGTTCCTAATATTCATTTGATAACACTGTTTTTATCTCTGGAAATGATCTCCAACCATGACCATATGCTGAACTATTAATATAACTGGTCACTGGTTTAGGTGAAAGTGTCTTACAAATAAATGTTAATAAAGTTAGCAATAATGGTGTTATGTTATCTATGAAGTACACAGAAGAGAGGATGCAATTACAAATATATACAACATTTTAATGCACCTCCTCTATTTAGTTTATTTCTACTTTCCAAAAAAATTTAAACTACAATGACCCTGACCAGGATAGATTAATTTGGGTGGATGGATGGATGGATGGACGGATAGATGGAAGGAAGGATAAAATGATAGAATAATGGATGGATGGATGGATGGATAGGTGAATAAATAAATGGATAGATAGTAGTTAAATGAATGGATAGGTAGAAAGTTAGACAGGTGGAAGGGTGGATGCACACCTTCATTTGAAAAATAAGATTCAATTGTAAGATTCATATGCAGGACTTTGGTAGGATTAAACATGCTGTTCTTACCCAGCATGCCCTGTGAGTCCCAGGTGTAGTTGTACCATGTACGGACTCTGTGTTGTACCAGCTTTGGAATACGATTAGTCACCATATACGATACACATACATCCATAGAGGCACGGAAGTATGTCTGACCAGCAGTGGCAGCCCCAATGACATCTCTCATCTACAATATGGCATATTTCAAAGAAACAGTGTCTGTGGTTTACATTTACATTTACATTAACAGCATTTGGCAGAATGCTTCTGTGGTATACTGTAATATTTATTCATATTATTTTTTGAAATGCAAAATCAACAGCTGTACTAAAGAGCTATAGGCTTGTTGAAAGACTACTGATGAATGATTTATTCTGTGCCCACAGAATAAATCTTGATGGAAAAAACAGTCTGTGGGGAATATGACTGGATGATCCTGTGGGAATTCTATTTATCTTTTACCTGTCCAATTAAACTTGAGAAGACAAAAACACCAACAAAAAAGTTTGTCAACTGAAATATGATCTCAAAAACAGTGTAAGGCTCAGGTAGTCCACCAATGTTGATCAGGGTCCGCACAGCAAAATAGTAACAGCGTAAGTACCTACAGAAAATAAAATGTCTTTTAACGATGTTCCACATTCTAATAACATTTCAATATTTAACATTCAGCAGAAAAATAATTAATTGCTCTTTATTTGGGTGTATAGAAACTGCAAAGTTAGTTGGAAAAATCAAAACTAAAGCAAAAAAAAAAAAAAGAAAAAAAAAAGAAAAAAGTGTAGTAATGCAAAAAATGTCTACCTGGCCAAGAACGATGGACAAAAAAAATGCACCAAAAATATAGCTGGTCATCTGAAAGATTTGACCAAATAAGGTGTCTGGAAAAGGAAGCTCTGCAATCATCAACAGGGTTTTCTCTGAGTAGAAGAAACACCTCAGGTAGCTATGAGAATATAAAGATCCAAAAGGCTAATGCTATTAAATAGTTTATGCATCATGAGCATTGTTCTTTCAACACCGATGGAGAATTAGATTAAAATGATCTCAATTCGGTTTTCAAACTTTTGTTTAAAGATTTTGTTCTTTTTCAAAAATGACAGGAAAAAATACAATTAAAATACAGTGGGGAAAAAAAACAGTTAAAATACACCCTTAAAAACAGTTCTCAAAACAAAAATCTTTGAAAAAAAATATGTGTGATATACAGTTGTGTTATTTACAGAAGGCCTGCATGAATTTTAAGTACAAGTATAAGTATATATATATATATATATATATATATATATATATATATATATATATATATATATATATATATATATATATACAGTATGAAGTATGAAGTATAAATAAGTAAAAATAAAATGAACAATGAAAATGACATACGCACTGCCTTTTCCACTGTAGACCCACTTGGTTGAACCAATGCCTTGGTAAGCAGATGCCACATAGTAAAAGCACGAGTTGATATGAAGCACGAACAGTAGATACCCAATGGTGCGAATTACTCTATTAAAAACAACTAGAGTTAAAAGTTCAATAAACACCACAAAGTTATGTGATAACGTATTGTTTACATACCTCCAGATGTACGCCTTTGTCATGATACCCTCAAGCCGATCACTGAACTCAAAAAAAGCCTCAAACTTAAAAGAAAGTTAGCATCAGTGATTATTCCATTGACATGAGCAAAAAACAAACCAGTAAATCAGAATAAATCAGAAAGACTTTATGTATCACATACCCTCATGATTCGATTAATCCTGAAAATGGACTGGAATCCAAATGGAATATACAAGATGTCCAGAGGTAAGACTGATATCAGATCATACTGACCAAGCAGAGGAAAATGTATAATAAAATAGTTTAAATACTTTTAAATTTCACACTAAAATATATGCATGAAAAACATTTTAGGTCCCATTTTAATACCTGAAATTTTGGGGAGGCTCTGTAATGCTTCTTAATAACAGCTCGGTCATACTGACAAAATAAAACAGAATAATATGAAATATTATTGAAATAATTGAGGGATAATACATTATTAGTATCTAAATGATGCCATGTGAATACAATCTATACAAACACACAGATTGTAAATAATGATAATAATATATTTTGTGCTTACGATGATATCTCCACTCTTGCAGAACTGCAGCCTTGGCTGGAAGATGATCATATCAATGATGTAGATGAGGTCAGCTAGAACATCTCCAGTAAACCACAGAGGGATTGAGGTAGGAGTGTGATAGGGGAAGGTCATACGGACTGGTATGAACCAAAGGTTGTAGCTGAAAGCAATAGTCACCAGGCTAAGCCAAGTGATGTACCGCCGATCTAGAGATGGTCACATAGAGCAGTAAGCAATAAAAGAAATAAAATAGAAAAGCTAATAAAATTGAATGCATTTGTATTGAAAGTGTATTTAAACTACTCTACAGATGCTGTGTTTGTAACCTGTGAACGGATCTATGGATGTGCCCAAAACATTATCCATTCTGTCTTCAATTGGTTTCAGCACTGAGTCTAGGCAGGCGAATTTGAACTCTTCTTTCTTCTCGTCCTTTGTTTTATCATCTTTCTTTTCTTCCTTCTTCTCTTCTTCCTTCTCTTTCTTTTCCTTGGCTTTTGCTGCTTCTTTCTTTGCCTCCTCCTCTTTTTTGATCCTCTCCTCCTCCTCTTTTCTTTTTCTCTCTTCCTCTTGCTTTTTTATGAAATCTTTTTTTCTCAAAACAGGTGCTATTTTTGGCAATAAATAAATAAATAGATAAATAAAAATAAAACCCACAGAAATGATGATTGCCATTGTTGTTGCTTTTTTTTAAATAACCATTGTCATTCACTCTGTATAGATATTTAGACATGCAATTGCCAATTGAAGCATGTTACAATCTTGCTAAAACAGTGATTTATTCATGGGAAATGTTTTTGTACTCACTGACTGGAGGGCTGCGCTCAGGTGAGGATGCATAGGGGTCTATGACTTTTTCTTTGAACATTTGTGTACGTTGTCGCATCTGCTGGATTACTTTTCGAAGCTGTGCATCAGAGTATGTGTTTATTACAACTGGACATGAAAGAGATGGCTGTGCTTCTTGTCTAAATAACAAAAATAACAGAAAAAAGAACACACCTTTGTCACGCATTTCTGCGTATGATATTCAAATGTGGATATAAATTGAAATCAGTCAGACATGTTTTGCATATTGAACTAAAATATAAAGGTATAGAGGTTTGTCTTGTTTTTCTCTGTGGGTGAAAATGTAGACGTGTGTGTGGTGGGAATGGTGCAGGATTTCTCCCATATCTGCTATCATTTTTGGGCATTAAAATAAAACTCTCCACATTGTAATCAAAGCATAGTGCCCAGAGGAGTCTGTGCAAAACAACACTTATCCTCATCAGGCTAAATGAGACTGTCTGTGACACTGAAGGATAAAAGGATGGACTCTTCATTACAGTAACAACCAGTGAAGAATTCCCATCAATTTAATTCAGGCTTTGCTTTTTCTTTTTTCTCTCCAATGTCTTGTTGCTTAAATTTTAAATAGCTCCCCTGGCAGCTTCTTAAGTCCCTTAAAGCTGTAAATCTCATAATCTCTTCTTTGCTCCTCACTTCAGTAATCCTTCTGCTTTCTGGTAGGCAGATATAGATCCTGTGGATAATGTTTGTGTTTGCTGAATGCAAGATTGTTGGACCACTTGAAATCAGTTAACAAAATATTAATTCATTTCCGTCTGGAATCTGGACTCAGTTCTGGTTACATGGGGCAGGAGGCAGGAGTACACCAAGGGTGGGACACCAGTCCATTGCAGTGAACCTTACACACACATTCACACCAAGGGCCAATGTAGCTTAACTACCTGGCATGTCTTTGGAAGGTAGGATGAACAAGGAAATCCTAACTGAAACTCAGTCAGGGAGAACAGGGTTAAATGCTACACAGAAAACACTGAAAAAGGGCATCATTGTGTATGGCTGTGTTGTGCAAATGTAAAATAATAACTGCTGAAATTTTCCACTCTTACTTATCAGCTGGTGGCTGATCTTTTACAGGCTTCTCTTCTGGTTTTGGCTCAGCAGCAGGCGCAGGTGTTGGTGCTGGAGCTGGTAATACACAGAAACAAGACAGGAGAGAGGGGCTTTCCATTGCTGTGTGATTACTGCCAGTGCTCCTACAGGCAGCTCCCAGACAGAACAGTAATGTTTAACAGGAGAAAACACAACCAACTCTGACCACATTATCAGCACTGCCACTGAACACTATATAGAACAAAAGAAATACACTGGCATACATTTAGTTTTTTTTAAAAAAAAAAATGTTTTAAGATGGCTATGGGGAACATGTTTTACATGCTCTGTTGGATTTTATAGAGTAGTATTCAGAGTTTAATAGCAATTGACTCACCAGGGCTTTCTTCTTCTTTCTCGGCTTCATTTTGTTTGACTGCAGGCTTTTCATCCTATAAGTTGCAAAGACCAACTTTTTTAATAGCTGTGAAAGTGGATCTTTCTGATTCTCTTGGAGGATTATAAAATTAAATCCCTATGGTTATTATAATATTCATTATAGTCATTAAACATTAATCTTGCAGGACAAACACTCAAAGACAGACAAATCATGGCCATGATTTTTATTATCTGCTACAAATTGTGACACATCATAACTACAATATTCTTAGAGATTTTGTAAAGCAGATGCATCCTACCTTAATTGGCTGAGTTAATGGAGTTGGTGCAGGAGCTGTGGTAGATACAGGAGTTGGGGTCGGTCCAGGATCCTTAGTCGGTTTAGGAGCTGGGGTAGGTGCTGGTGTTGGGGAAGGATCGGGTGTTGAGGCTGGTGACGGAGCAAGCACAGGACCCCTGATCAGCTTTCCAAGAGTGCGAAACATGTTGGTTACCAACTGCTTCCGTTGCTGTCTGGGGATCCTTTATACTCTTATGCTGTAGCTGCCGTATAAACCACACAGGTCTAATTAGTGCTTTTAGACCTCTAATCCCTACTCATGCTTGCCACTCCCACAGTATCAGCTAAGTCTATATGTAAGTGTTTCTGGTTTGGTAAATTGCATGGAACTCAGTAATCTAGGTGGTTTATGTTCAATATATTATGTTGAAATAAATTAATTTGAGTTAATAAACATCCAGATGGTTGGGACCCAACAAAAAATAGAACATGAACGTGTTTTGTTAGCACAAATTACCCCTGAATTAATTTCAATTAATAAATTCAACCACAAATGTAAAATTCAATGACATTTATTGGAGGAAAGATGTTCTGCCAAATGAAAATGGATGGAAAAATAGTTAACTTTCCTAAGTTCAGGGCCATTCAGTAGGCCAGTCTCAGTCAAGTATGATACTCTGAAAGGGATAATGTTTCAGGAGATCACAAAAAATAAACATACTCTACTTTTTAAAGATCAAATGGCTAATTAGGCAACTAAGGTTATTAGCATATTTTGAACATACATTACACTATAATACTGCTCAGTCATATCAGATCTCTCAGCTGGCATAGTGTTTAGACTAGTTTTTATCATAAAAACCTTTTGTTTTCTTCAGAGGCTTCTAATTGCTATTATACAGACAGACTTTCAGACAGACAGATTTATAGATATATATATTAGACCGGGGGGGCACGGTGGCTTAGTGGTTAGCACGTTTGCCTCACACCTCCAGGGTCGGGGGTTCGATTCCCGCCTCCACCTTGTGTGTGTGCATGTTCTCCCCGTGCCTCGGGGGTTTCCTCCGGGTACTCCGGTTTCCTCCCCCGGTCCAAAGACATGCATAGTAGGTTGATTGGCATCTCTGGAAAATTGTCCATAGTGTGTGATTGCGTGAGTGAATGAGAGTGTGTGTGCCCTGCGATGGGTTGGCACTCCGTCCAGGGTGTATCCTGCCTTGATGCCCGATGACGCCTGAGATAGGCACAGGCTCCCCGTGACCCGAGGTAGTTCGGATAAAGCGGTAGAAAATGAATGAATGAATGAATATTAGACCAGCTTTGTCAAGATGGTAACACAGACAGCAAGTACCATTAATAGCTCATTATTGTTTACAGAATTAAATATTCTCAGTACATATTGGTTAGTTGCAATGTTGGAAATCATACAAAAAAAAATAAAGAAAATAACTTTAGCAGGTGCAAAAAAATAATCTGAAAGCTATATTGAGTAAGTGAATAGGTTTAAATTGAAGGCACACTATTAAACAAGTAACTGGTGCACCTTTAATTATTTCATTATAATTAAGATTAGATTTAAAGGACTCCTATTTCTCATATCATCTGTATGCATTTATCTGCAACTTATGAAAGAAACTTACCTTTCTTTGTAGATTTGTTCAGCCTTATTTGGAATGGTTTATTCTTTCGTAAATAAAAAGAAAAATTACATTAGACAAGGTGTAGGATGATTTATTTAGTTCCCCTGGAGTGTTGTGATGTAAAGAGTGCTGCAGTCTGTCAATCAAAGCTGCATAACAGTCTCACTCATATGGACTGAGTAATGTTTTCAGTACAGGAACAGGCTGGTCTGCATGTAAAAATCAACGTTGCCATATGAGTCATGTCTTTAATTGGCTTGAATATATATCCGCTCTCTGTTGGTGCCTGTACATCTTGTAAAATGCTTGCCAAGAGTAATTTATAGGCCAATTTAAATGGCAACTGCAACAAAGATTTCTTCTAAAAATAATCAGAAGCATCGGTGAAGATCTTCATCCATTTGATACAAAAATAAAGGGAAATAATTTCCCCCAATGTAGTTAACAACAAAGGAGCAAGAAGTTAACAACCACAGGGGAATGATGATGGAAAAAAGCCATCAAAGCCTTCAAGAAACTTTATTGTGTTGGGTGTGATTTGTTGCTCTGCACAATTTCTTGTTTAGATTACAAAAGAACATACCTTAGTTTAATATACAATTATCTCATTTTTCTAACCTATAGGTTAATTAAGCAGCAGTGAGAAATGTTTCCAGTAGGGGGCAGTCTAATATCATATTTCTGACACCAACACTCCAAAATTCTGGGTAATCTCACTACTGTACAGTTGACTTTTTTCTTTTTTCGTACACTATCCACAGCAATCCACTATCTAACATTCTCAGTGGGGCCAGATTAGGCATAAAAACACAACTCTCCTTACACATGCAGAAGAAAAAAAATATTGATTGTCACTATCTTGGTATTTTTGGATCAAATTCAGGGGGAGGTTATCCTTAGCCAAACTGTTTCATAATCATAAGTCGTAAGTGTATCACAAGTGTTATCCTGGTATATTTTAGTAAGGAAGTTTATTTTTCTGCTGGCTCTTTTCAATCAGAGAGAGAGAGAGAGAGAGAGTGCAGAAGTGTGTACAAGCCCAGGTCGTCTTTTGTATGACGGCTAGTTTTCCCCTTTATGCAATCTCTAAGGTGCCAGTAGTTATGTGAACTATTATTTGACCCAAGAGCATCATGTTTTTTTTCCTATTTGCTAATACACAAAACACTCACAGTGTTCCAGTCAGTAGGTTTTATTGTTTTTTCTCAGGCTGGGTGATACAAAGGTTTTGTGTGAGTAATCTGAATAAATTGTTCACGTCTATGCATGTTGCTGAATCTTCAATGTACTATACTGTCACACTGACCTATTTTCAATAAGGCTCAGTAGTGGTGTAACACAACGCCTTGTGTATTGTGTCAAGCAGCTAGAGTCCTATCTATCATTTACTGAATGTATTATGTGAAAGGTTGATTACACATAGAGTATGTAGGAGCATACACATATATTCACAAACTTATTCACACATAGGGACATTTGTGTTGCCAATCCAGCTACTGGCAAGTTTTTGAAGAAACCAGTGACAGGAAATTCGCATGCGCACAATGAAAATATTCACAGAAATCAAACAGGTGGATTGAACCAGGGAGCTGTAAGGTGACTATAGTGAACCACTGTGCTACTACATGATGCTGAATTGAACATTCTGGGAAACAAATTTTAAGAAACAGTATTGGAAAATGCTTAACATAATCCCAACAGAACAGAAACGTGCACCAGGTCTGGCTTTTATTAATATTGATATAGTTGATATTATAATGTGTACTCATTTGTACCACAAGTATCTTCCTGTGAAGCAAGTTTTACATTTTCACAAGTGAGGACACTCAGAGTGAAGCTTGGTGTTATTGCAATTGAATCACCCAGAGCACATATTACAAGGAATTTGGGTTACTTTCTCACTTCCATGCTTTTTTAACAGATGCAAATTTTCTAATGTAATCAGACAAAGCACAGAATGTCCAGAATTCTAATACAAAGCGGTAGTTGTTCAGCACAATGTCAAACAACTTTTATCTTAACTGTGAATTTCAGGATAAATTCAAGAATACATTTTACACAGATGCAACTCTTTTAGCAAAAAATAATGCAAACCCAAATCTGCTGGTATAAATCCTTTTCCCAGTTTCTTCAAGAAAGGCAGAGGCTCCAAAAAGGCCCTGATAGATGAAGAACAAAACCATTTTCCTTGTGTGTGGCTTCCTTGCCGTATGGGAGCTCTGAGCTAATCGCCTCAGTTTATTTACTTCTGTGATCTGTTTCCTTTTTGCAATTTATTATGTAGGCATATGAGGTAGAGAGTCCAACTGCAATCCATCAGTTGGAGAATATGTTTGAGAGATGGGTGGAAGGAAAACAGGGTTACAATTATACTTTAGAGAAATTAAAGGAGCTTTGGTGACCCTCTGGGTCTGTATAGTCTGCTTTGCTGTAAGTGTTGTAGCAGAAACACATCATCCTTTTCCACAATCTGGAGAAGTTATTATAAGACAACATGAGTTCAGACGAAGTACAATGCTTTGCATAAGTATTCACCCCTTGAACCTTAACCAGTTTTTTATTGTTTCAACAAAATGTCTAATCCTGTCTTTACCTTGTCACCTTTGGCAGATGCTTTTTTTTTAGACATTGTTACAACTATATTCTTTATAAATAATGGATTTAATATTGCTCCACAAGGATCAAATTCAGGACATTATTGTTTTAACCAAACTCTCATTCACAAGTCAAGTCTCAAGAACTTTGTATTGGACTTGTTTTAAATACTACTTTGGTCTTGTTGTTTATTTGAGTATCAAACGCTGGCTTTTCAGAAGCAGGAATTTTACATGGAGGTCATGGGACATTTTTATTTTGCATAGAATCATAGCATATTACATATAAGTACATTTCAATTCTACGTTTTAACACAAATGCAAAGCAAATGTGTAAAGATAAGGTTAATCAGACAATCAATGTTGATAAGTAGATATAATTGATACATGTTTTACTGTAGATGATTTCATAATCTTTTTTTATGTGAGGATTCTGTGTGTATGTGTGTGTGGAGTTAATCTCTGTCACTTGTACCCCACTGCCTTTTTTCACCTCTTCTTTAAATAATAATCATCTGCTGAGTAGGTCATCTGATGATGTGATCTTTGATCTGCTGCCATGGACCTGTGTGTGTGTGTGTGTGTGTGTGTGTGTGTGTGTGTGTGTGTGTGTGTGTTTGTGTGTGTGTGCCTGTGTGTGTTTGTGTGTATGTATTTTAGATTTTGTTAGCTCTGTGAATGTATGTGTCCGTGCATGTTTTTACATCTGTTCCTGTCATGATGCCAGATTTCCATCCACGACCATAGGCAGTGGGCTCCAACTGTGCTTCCCTGGCAAACACACACATACACTTCCTGCTCCTCTGCCCTGTTCCCGTGAGAGTCTTTCTATGTGCCAACACTGGGGCAGGAAGTGCTTGGCTTCCCCTGGTGCTGTGCTCCGTCCTGTGTCCTCCTTGGTGGAGAAAGGGTCCTTGATGCATGAACCAGTAGAAGACACTTGCATTGTTTTATGGAGGAAGTCATGTTGCTTGGTCTGCACTTTTTCCTTCTTATTTTTGTTGTATATCATGTATTTTTTCTATATGAACCTGTGCCATATCCTCCCTCCTCACTGCTTTCCATTCCATCTGTCTTTCCTCTTTTTGTCATTTCTCGTATCTGGATTGCTGGGAAGTTGTGGAAAAACATTTAACCTACTTTTGTCACTGAGTGCTGCCTGACACAGTAGTGGCACAGGACACTGCTCAGTGTTCTGTTGCAAAATGTGTTCGCCTGCTGCAATATACTTAGAACACAGAAGTGCCTGATAGTAGATGTCCACATGACTTTGTGACCGTATGCAGGTCTTCTTAGCTTCATCATTATGTGCATCTGTTTTACATTCCTCACTGTTATGCAGTGACACTAAAGCTTTCAAACAGACCTCATGTCTGTGTGTTTGCTGCATATATTATGTAATATAGTAGAAGTTGGCAAAAGCCTCCTTTGACACTCAGTGTTACTGAACTGCAATGGTGTTACTCCAAACACATACATATTTAGTCTAGGTGCTTGAAACTAGTATATAAGTAAAGGTACATGTGAGATGGTTATAAAAATAAGACATAAAGACATCCTAACTTTCTCAACACTCCCTCTGACTTCCACCAATCGTTTTTCAGCCTCCCCGCTGGTGAATGTAATTTACTACGACTGTTTTAAATCATCTCCATGTCTGTGCTAGACACATTATCCTGCATTACATCTTTAATCTGTATATTCTGCAGCATGTCTAGGTTTTATGGTGTTTATGCTCTGGCACACATTCTTCAAACTGGGAAATTTATAATGCTTTCAGGATGTGAATATCGGCATAATTTTTGGCTCCCACTTTATCAAACTAATCTATCAAGTGCACAGATCTAGTCTATGTTTTTGAAACTTTGTCATAGTGACATGTTGCTCTTGGGGGTTAGCTGCTAAAGCAGATGGTAAATTTAATTGATTTCAGTACAAGGCTTGACTTCGACGCAATGTTGACTGTGGTTTGCCCATTACACCCATTCATTTGTGCTACACAAGCTTTAAATGATTTGAAAAAACATTACTTAATGCATACAATGTATGCATTTTTCACAGAAACATAACTAAATAAAAAATAATTCTGTTTTGAGATGGAAGCCTGTATGTCATGTTATGGTCATGAAATGTGAAGGCTCACTTAAATTTAATTAATGTTATGTTTTGATAATACATATGCTATATCATAAAGACAGACACACAAAAGATGATAATTTCTCCTTTATTTTCCTCAAGAAGCCCTGAAGTGAATCCTGGAGCCAGCAGTGCCATTCCAGCTGGTATGATGTGCAATGAAACATTCTGTTCCCACAGTTTAGATTATAATAAAGACACACATCTGCAACTGATCCATCTTTAATCATCAGACAGGTGACTTTGAACAGATGGTTAGCAAAAATCAGATCTGAGCAATGAATAATGGAAACTCTTGACATTTGTGTAAAACTCTTTTTGTTTTCAATTGAGTCTCCCATAGTGGAAAAAAGGATTACACAGCAATACAATCAATAGCAAGCCACAATCTAAAAAAAAGCAACAGCAAGGTACCAAGAACAATTACCGTCTGTATCCTGACTGACTCACTGCAGTAAATCCCCTTTCCTGATACGTGCAGGTTACTCAGGGCTAGAGTTTATTAAGGAGGAGCTGTGAATGCTAAAGCAGCTGCTTTGGAAACTACTCTGGCAGATGAAGGAAAGGATCTAAGTTTTTTTAAGAGAAGTCTAAACCAGGACAGGACAAAGCTGTCTGCAGTGTTCTGGAGCCTCAACACGTCTCCTCAGTCCAAAGCAGAGAATACCAACATCTGCAGCAGTTAATTGTCCCAAAACTATACAAATGAACTCATTGGTTTGGACTAAATTGGGCACTATGTAATGATTAAGTCCAATTATATCACTGTTCTTTTTTATATGAACCAGGCATTTGTTTGGGTCACTTTCATATAAAGATGCTGATGTTATAAGTGAATGCACAGCAGCAGTGGTACGGTTTGTTTGGCAATGTTTGGCAACCTTTACCATATGTGACCCTGTACTGTATAATACTCTATACAAAAACAACAGTTATTAGATTGGATCAGTTTTCAGCAAAGTTGTGAATATATTGAATAACAATCACTCTGGCTGTTTGAACAGGATAACTGGATTTGCACATGATTGCAACTGAATGCAGAAAGAGTCCTCAGTTTTGATGATACATTCATGTTGGCTTTGGAGTCTCATTTAATCTGAGTTATGATTGTTATATTCTCTGTTTTGAGGGGTGTTTTGTCAAGATTCAAATCTTTCTGGCAGCAAACACTGAAACCTTAGAACCAGCTGCTATGATGTCACTTCAGCTTCCTAACAGCTGGTACAGAGCAAGTGAGCAAAAGAATTACTTTGCAATCTCTTTCTGTTTGTTTTTGTGTTTCTGCTTCTGTGTCTTGTATCTCTCTCTTACTCCCATATTTTCTCCTATCAAAATAGAACTACTGCCAGAGCATCAGTGTCACCTGCTGTGGTTGGATGTTAGGTTCCACTGTAGGCTCTACTATAAGGTGATTTAGAATCAAAGTATCAAATACTAATACTAAGTATTTGGACATTCTAAGATAAGATGCCAACTACATGTGGTCATTGAGGACAACAACCTCCTCATCAATACACAATTGTCAGACTGTATATTTACAATCACACCCTCCAGTGTCACCTGAATGAGAATGGGTTCCCTTTTGAGTCTGGTTCATCGCAAGGTTTCTTCCTCTTCCATCTAAGTGAGTTTCTCACCAAAGTCACCTCAGTCATCCCAGGCTTGCTCATTGGGGACAAATACCATCACATTTCAATATAAGTCTAACATTAATCTTGAATTTTTGTGTTTTATTAATCTTTGTATAATATTACATTTTTTGTATTATGTTTCTTATGTTCTGTAAAGCTGCTTTGAGACAATGTCCATTGTTAAAAGCGCTATACAAATATATATGTATTGATCTGAATTGTAGTAGTAATTGTACTATTCAATTAAATTTAATTCCACAAACATTTTTGGAATCCCGAGCCTCTTTTATTTACATGTCCCCAACACCCCTTTACTCCACCTCAGTCTGTTTATAAAAAAATAACTTTAACTGGTAAGTTCCCAGTACAGCCAGACACTAAACAAGCTGCTTATTATTATTAACTTATTATAGCCCTTTTCTGTTCTTTTTTTGAATGTCCTAAAATGGCCGACTTTACCTTTCCTTGTTATGTAAATAGCTAAATATGATTTGATTACTTATGTTCAGTTAGGCTCAACCACCTTTGTAGAAATGTATGTCATGATAGCTCACTCTTATACAGCTAATGATGCTAACTAGTCAAAGGTTACAGTTTAAAAACTCATGAGAGATCATTACAAAGAAAGGGGAATGAGAAGGGGAATCATTATCGCTCAGTGTGAGCCACACCTCAGTTGTTTATAGCATTATAACATAACATATCATAACTTTGCTTCCAAGTAGCTGAATGACCAAATGAGCAAAAGCACAGCCTGAAATGTTATATGAAATACTGCACACAGGAGACACAGGAATCTGATGCCCACCTCTCTAACAAGGAGCCTGTGTAATATGATTAGGCAATAAGTCACTCTTGATAAGTGAAATGTAATAGTCATAAATTGCCAAATGCAAAAAATCAACACCTGCTGAGTAGATCTAAGCTATAACTATCTAAGTGCATCTAACAAGATTATTGAAAGCACAGCATCCCTAATATGGTGGTTTCCATGAGTAAAAAATCATCTAAATCTTATTGAGCTTCACTAACTTAACCACTAAAGTCTTGATGTTTATTAATTTAGACTAAGGTTGCCTAATAAATACCGGCTATAGATGTGATGAACAGATATAATGTGACGGTTCAGGCATTCTGCTCCATGTGACTGCCTTTGGCTAAACTCCTGTTCTGAGATTTGCCAGATTTGTGCTGTGCAGCAGAAATTTCCTTATTTCTAGTCATGATATCAACTGCCTACATGAAGAAATGTTCCTGAACTTTGTAAAATGCATTTCAATGATGCACAGTATAAACAACAACAATTCACCATTTGCTAAACAAAAGGAAATGAGTAAAAGAAAGCTGGCTATATTTTAAACATAATCTAGCTACACTGTAAGGTAGCTGTGAGATTGTGTTTTTTGTGTAAGTGCAAACTGTAGCCACAAGATGACCTCTCACAATGTACAAACACATCACCCTAGCTATGTTTGTTGAAACATTCATGCAATGAATGGGATTACATCATTTTTGACCTTTGCATTTGAAAAACAAAGTGGTGAGTAAGTGAGCAGCTCCAGGTTTGACTGCTCTAGTTCGGATGAGTGATGTGTATTTACCACCTCAAAACAGCGACCTGTATTGTCAGTGTTATAGCTTTTACAAGCTAATGTCTGTGTGCTGATTGATCTAAAGCAAATAGATGACTCTATTACTACCTATTCATAACTCATTTAACGTAACTTTGTTTACTGCTGATGGTGTGCACAGCCAAGTTGATTTGATGTCAACTACTGAGCTTAGAGAGAAGGCCATCCCCAGTTCCCTGATAGAAATTCTGAGTTGAGGGGTTTTCTTTTGTTTTTCTTAATCAGAGATTGGAAAAAAGCAGAAAAAGGAAACTGACACGTTAGGTCCACTGCCTTCAGCTCTCATTTGATATAGATTCTTGGTACCTTATTAGAAAATGATTTCGAAAAAGACAATAATAAACATTAGAAATAAAAGTAACCTATGTGCATTGTGATTTAAACTTATATGTTTATTTTCTCCATGATTTTCATTCCATTATCATAGCATAATGGCACATAATGTATTCAATTATTTTCACAGTATGTACTGTGAGGTGTTGAGTTTAAGGGAGACAGAATCTATTAGTTTTCTTCTTCCTCCATGATTTATGATGATTTATGTTGGACATTATTACACATTTTCTCCTTTTATTAACCAATTACCAACTCCTAGAGGGTTTAGCAGGTAAAGCGGTCATTATTATAAAAAGAAAAACAAATATGCTTAAGGCATTATGAGTATGAAATTCATGTGCAAGTGGTCTGTAGACAAATAAACCATGTCAACTACATTTGTGTTCCGTATTATTTCACAAGCCTCACCTGTTGGTACAATCTAAATTGTAAATTGTAAAAAAATAATTTTCCCTTTAAAACTTTCATGCATAACTTGAGATTGTCAGAAAGTCTGTGTCAGCTGAATGGTGAGTTTTATAGACTTCAGACTCTATTCAAGTGGAACAGTGATTTACTGTAACTGTCTTCAAGTCATGAATATTAAAGATGTGGACCTGTCAGACAGAGAAGGAGAAAGGAAGTGAGAGAGAGAGAGAGAGAGAGAGAGAGGGGGGGGGGGGGGGTCACTGAGAGAAACAGTTCATCAAAGGCCAGGCACACAGCCCAAAATGTAATGTAGTTTTTCTCAGTGCTCAGAAGCATTAGTGATCTTCCTCTCCTGAGAACAAAGGCAGCAGTCAGTCAGAGGAAGGTGGCACAATTTTTTATACTTGCGCTCTCTCATGAGACAACAAATTCTCTAACAGTTACTCTTCTCTCCCTCAGGGCTGGCTGGTGTTCATATGCTTGTGGAAGAAGAGAGAACTGTTCCTGGCTGAAACAGAAGAACGAAAGCTTTGCAGACAGATAGATCTGAAAACCTAGTGAGCCGTATTGTTACATAAATGGCAATCTAAGCATGTTATCTGAAAGGAAACCTCAGGAGAGAATGTGTTTAAAACTATGAGGAAGATGAAGAGAATCAGTGGATACTATTCATACAAAAATGATGATGAATGGAATAAATGTTGTTGATGCACAGTGGGATGATCAATACACTGACTTAGCTTTTAGCTTTGCCATAAAGTTAATACCAAGCTGGTGTGTAGGAGTTCATAGTGATATTTACTAACTCACTTTTTAGTACAACCCACTTAGGTGTTTACTAGTTGTTTAATAAGTCTCGCATAGGATGCCAATTGTGCTTTTTTCCATTTATCTCTTTGGATTATTACAAGAACTCTCTTAGAGGATTATAAGTACACACTCTGATGACTGAATGAGGTGAAATGTAACAGACTATTAGCCAGAAAGACTTGCCTTTTTGTTGAAGAAGATAAATTTACTGTTAATGGGTTTTCTAAGCAATGCAGTTGTGCTTTTCCTGATATGAGTGAAGATTCACCATCCCATTATCCTCCTGCATAATGTGCTGTGCATCTGTATGGCATTCTGGAAAAGGATTTTATGCTTGTTGGTGAGAAGGGAGTGCTTTGTAGATCATTTACTTATTTGTTTATTTATTTATTTATTTATTTATTTATCTGAACATTGGTGTAAAGGGCAGCATGCTGTTTTTTGAGCTCAACTATTTTATCAGTACTATAAATGCAAAATGCCCCTGGTGATAAATACTGTGCCATGTTTTAGATCTTCCTCAGTCAGTTGAGAAAGCAATACATGCAGTGTTTGAATGTGCATTGACAAGTTTTTTCTCCACAAATAGTACAGTATGCAATGAGGTCTAAAAGTACTTTAATTCAAGGGGCTTATGAAAAATATTGCATTAACAGTGTATATTGTTAATATTGTCAATATTGCAATTACAGCCATTTTTTATAGGTTCAAAACTGGACAAATTATCAAAATTAAATATAAGGATTATTTTATACTTTGCTTTAATGAATACCTGATGTCTGGGATCCCTGTACTGTTTCCTTTCATGAGCTGCTTTTTCTCTTTTTTTGCCCCTCCTGAGGCATATAGGGATTGTGCTCCAGTTGTGTTCCACTTCATGAAGATTTCAGACCTCAAAGAGAAGAGGCCAACCCTGTGAAGATCCCAAGGCACCTAGAGATGTACCAGCTCCTGTTGGATTCCGATTCATAAAAATTTTGGACATTTGAAGAGAAGTTGCCAACCCCATAAGGGCTTTGAGGAGAACAACCTCTTAATCAATACACAAAATAACACTCTACATATACTGTATCACCATCATTGAGCATTTGAAGGCTTTGGCACAGAGGAGTTGGTGTTGAATAAATAATGAACTCAGATGAGCCTGTTTTGAGAAAATGTCCATTGTTAAAAGTGCTATACAAATAAAATTAAATTGAACTGAATTGAATTGAACTTTGAAAGACCTTGTATACACCTTACCTTCAGTAAGTGAAAACAGCTCAAGTGGATTGACAATTTGGCCATTTAAGAACATGAATTTCTTTGCCCTAAGAAGCTCTTGGTTTCTTTTGTGCTATGTTTTTGGCCACTGAACATCATCCTTTCGGTTTGACCAAATCTAAGCAGAAAGTGTAGCTCTATACACTTAGCAGAAAACTGTCCTAAACATAATAATCCTGCTACTTCTTTCATCAGTCACCAGTTTATCATCAATAAACACCAGTGACCCAGTTCCATTGGCAGCCATACATGTCCACGCCATAACAGTGCCTCCACCATGATTGACAGATGAGGTTGTATGCTTTGGAACATGAGCCATTCCTTTCCTTCTTCATACTTTTCTCTTCCCATCATTCTATTGTGGGTTAACCTTAGTTTTGTTGTTTCAAAAAATCTAGTTCCAGAACTGGGCAGGCTTTTTTTCCTACCAAAATCTATTTTGGTCTTTCTGTTCTTGATTAATTTGCATCTTGAGGTAAATCCTCTGTATTTACATTCATGAAGGCATCTCTTGATTGTAGGCTTTGACAATGCTGCCCCTACCACCTAAACCATGTTCTTGACTTGGTTGGATGTTGTGATATGGTTTTTCTACACCAAAGAAATAATTCTGTGATCATCTACTTTAGTTGGCTTTTGGTGTTGCTGCGCTCGCCAGTGCATTCCTTCTTTTTAACAGTGTACCACAGGTTTTGATTTGGCCACTCCTAAAGTTTCTGCTCTTTTTCTGACAGATCTGTTTTGTGTTTTCAGCCTGACAATGGCCTCCTTCACTTGCAATGACACCTTTTTGGGCCCCATATTGAAAGTTCTTATGACCAGCCAACAAATGCAAATTTAACACATGAAATCAACATCAAGATTTTTTTATTTTCTCATGAACTAAAGACAAAACAGGACACACCTGGCCATGAATCAGTTGCTGTCCAATAACATTTGCACCCATGAAACTGAAGGGATTGTGTTATTAATTAATAGAATTCCGAAACCTTTAATGTAATATTTTTCTTATACTCATTGAATTAAAGCTACACTTCAATCACATCATTTTTGTTCAGATAATATCCATTGTGGTGGTGTACTGAGGAAAATTATGAATATTGTGTCACTGTTTAAATACTCTACTCTGCATGTTAAATCCAATGGTACTGTGCTCATAGCCTTAACTATTATTTCAAAATGTCTATAAATTATAATTTCTGCTACTACAGTATTGTAATTTCTTTGTCCGATTATAATGCTTTTTCTGGGAATAACTAAAGACCAGAGAAATCACATTTTAGTGTCTTGGCATCAAATAAAATGTAAAAATTTGGGCAAATGTTTTAATCTACAGATTGAGAAGTCATTTCAGTGGCATCTAGTTTGCGTGCAGAACCATGAAGTTTAAGGCTGGTGTGGACCAACACCCTGAAGCACATGCAAACACACATGGAGTGTGACTGACAGCTTTGGCCTACACACTTGCACTTTGGCCAGATTCTCAATGGCCAGATTTCAGAAGTCAAATAAATATATACTGTGGTTTAATCTAATTATTAATGTCTTGGTAATGACAGGTCTGAGGATTGATCATTCCTTAAATCAAGCATAACGTCAAGCAACATTTCATCAGAGACTTCCAGACAGACTCAAACAACATGCACACACCTCAAAATGGACCCTGTCTCTTCAATACTTTGATCTTACTGTTTCACTGCTATTCCATGTGATCTTTATCTGTTGTCTGTAAATTGGCACAGGAGTAGTTCAGCTAAAATGTAAAATTTTCCCACAGCAAGTATTTGCTCAGCATCTAAAGTTGGTATCTAAAGTTTTATTCTTTATTTTTCCACTGGTGCCAATATACATTTAAGAAGAGAGGGAGTGTTCAGAACGGAGCAAACTGCATGTGTAAATTATCACACACTTACCTTAAAAAGTGTTCCTCTGGAGAGTATCATTTTATTTCTCACTACATATTTCTGGTGTTACTACGCCAGATTTGAAAGCTGGATTTTTCATTTTTTGCCCAAATAAAGCAAGTGTCTGATGATTTCAGCTTGTTCTTTTGTTGTAGATAGTCAATGTTATTAGTTCAGTTCACTTCAATTCAATTCATATTTATTTGTATAGTGCTTTTAACAATGGACATTGTCTCAAAGCAACTTTTCAAAACATAAGAAACATAATACAAAAAAAAAAAATACAAAGATTAATAAAATACAAAACTTCAAGATTATTACTAGACTTATATTTTAAAGTGTTAGTATTTATCCCAAATGGACAACATTGTGGTGACTGAGGTGGCTGTGGGGAGGAAAAACTCCCTTAGATGGAAGAGGAAGAAACCATGAGAGGAACCAGACTCAAAGGGGAACCTCATCCTCATTTGGATGACACTGGAGGGTGTGATTAAGTCCGACAATTGTGTATTGATGACAGCAAAGACTTTGTAGTTGACATCTCCTTCTTAGAATGTCCTCATGAAGCAGAGTCCAACTGGAGCTGGTACATCTCTAGATGCCTCAGGATCCTCACTGGGTTGGCCTCATCCCAGTGAAGGTCTAAAATCTTCATGACTCAGAACACAAGTGGAGCTGGTACAATCTCTAGATGCCTCGAGATGGGTAGAAAGCAGTGGCGAGGAATTAGCATAGCTGCTGTTCATAATATTAGCAAGCACTAGTTGATAATGCACATTTTAACAGATGTACACAAGGTTATGAGAAGTATTACAGTATATGTATGCCTGACTAAAGAGATATGTCTTTAATTTACATTTCAACTGGGAAAGTGTGTCTGAGCCCCGAACAGGAAGGCTATTCCAAAGTTTCAGAGCTAAATACAAAAACGTGAGTCTTTGTGTTTTTACTGTTTGCATTCAGTAAATAAAATTTTAATGAACCCTTTTGTCTCATCACTCACTGTATTTTTTGCCTGAAACCATTGTTGTTGTATTCCATTCTTTACAATTTGTCACAGACTATTACTGTTCTCAGTCTAATCCTTGATTTTTAATGACTCATTAATAAATGCATCATATATTTGTAATTTGAATAAACATTATGAAAGATTAAGGTCCTTATTGGGATTTACAACAGAACTTTTAACAAAATATGTTTTTCTACCCATGTACTGTAAGCTTTAGGAACACAGCAAAATAAGTAAGTAGACAAATCATCAATCAAAAATTGTGGATTTTAATTATTTAAATTAATTTCTGAACCTTTTTACACCTAATAATGTCGTTTATGTTATGTCGTTATATTATGTATTTTATTTAATAAAGTACAGTTTTTATGAGCTGAGAGACATTATATATATATATATATATATATATATATATATATATATATATATATATATATATATATATATATATATTTTATCTAACATGGTAATCAATCTTTCAGTGTCCCCAAGTATGTTCATCCAAGTAATAAAGGTATAAAATCTATGAATAATATAAAATTTCACTTAACATAAAACACAACATGTTAAACATTTTTAATGTTTTTTCTGCATTTCTGTATTTTCTGTTCTGCATGAAAGGTTATTAAAAAAACTCAAACCATCTGGCACCAACAATCACACCACAGACAATTTTCCACTCATTCTGATGTATGATGTGAACATTAACTGAAACTACTGACTCGCATCTGCATGATATTATGCATCACACTGCTGCCATATGATTTTCTGATAAGACATACAGGTGTTCCTAATAAAGTGTTCAGTGAATGTGTACCGATATTCTTGAAGATGTAGAAAAATTGTATACAGTTTGCATGTTTATTAGTCGAAGAACCTTTACAACAATCTCCCATGAGCTTCATCCTGTATCACAAAAAGGTTCAAAATATTGTAACTTTATTGTGACACAAAAAGTTCATTAAACAAACAAAACGCTAATACATTTGTTGGTTGCTAAAGTATTCCGACTGTTATTATAAAAGGTCTGCATGATCAGACTCTACTGATGTCCTTTATAGCGAGACTTCAAATCTGAGGCATGCAAACCCCACATCTAACACTAATGCACAAACTAGAAGGAGAGCTTTTTGCATCCTCCAGCTGTTACATTTCAGTATATGGGCACAATCTCACAAACTCACACAAGAATGTATTTTGTAACCCATTCCTCAGATCTTTCCTACATGTTGTTGGCAATGTATTCTCGGAGCAGAACCTTGGAGTTCTCAGTGCCTGTCAATTTTAACTATTCACCGGTTCTCATTCATTATTCAGTAGGTGATGTTCGCATTCGCCTCGGCGCTATCTACATGCATCCTGAATGAGGATAGTAAATGCGGTGAAATACATAGAGCTTTCCATGCCATTGCTGAGAGTGATTTGCTTTTGAATTACTTTCCTCAGATGAAGCTGTAACATTCATGGCATGCAGAAATCTCAACCAATTCTCAGATCCTTTATCTCTGCTTGCTTATTAAATTTCTGGCCTGTCTGAGGATATGAAAGAAAAACAGGTGGAGAGAGAGAAAGAGAGAGATAAATGTATTATTTTTAACTGCAGTTGTACATATTAAAAATTTATGAAATGAATGTCTTATGATTATAGCAGTCAGTGAGCTTGGAGTAAGAAGTTGATGCAGTTTGTGATTCAGGTTGTGACAATTATATACCAGAGCTGGATGCCGAATCTTAACTTCTAGTCTGTACCTTAACAGTATTAAGGTAACCATATAGTCTCAAACAAAGACTCATAGTCTCATACATAGACACAGACAGAAGCACTGACATACATAGACACAGACAGACACATAGACATACATATGTATGAAACTGACAAGACACCAGAAGATCCTCTGCCTCATTTTATGTTTGGTTTCCTGTAATCACATTGCAAGTAAACACATAAATAATTATATGAAAATACTTAGACATAGAAAAATTTGAATATATTCAAGATATTTACACTACTGAAATGTCATATTTTGCAGTATTAATAAACTGATAGACAGAAAAAGGCCCTTTCGCTGGCATTGTGTCCGTGGAAAGGCAGCACAGAACAAATAAACCGATAGAAATGGGAGAGAAACAAAAAGAAATGACAAAACTGACCTTTAGAAGTTTGTCTTATACATCAGATAGAATGATCAAATCATCAGGCTTACTCCCAAATGTTATTCAGATGCACGCATTATCATATTTGAATTGATGCCATGCCTTTTGCTTTAGACAGCCCCTGAAAATTCAATTACAATTCCCTTCTATTTGTATGATGTTATTGGCCAGTATCTGTTTATAAAGGGTCCAGACAGTATGATTTCTTATTGATGTGAAAATGTGTTTGGTCTCACAACAGGCATCTGCCAATACCTTGTGGATAACAGGCTCTAATTTGTTCGAGTCAATGCGATTTAAGGCTGTGCTTCTTTCTTTGTTTTTAACACACAACTTTGACAGATGCAGCAGTCTGAGGCACGATAGAGTTTGCAGCTCTTTTGTGTATGGCATTTCTGAGGTGGCGAATGTTTTATTGATTTATCTACACCTGGGAGACAATAGATATCTTCAGCAGTCAGGAGTTTTATTTGTTTGGTTGCTTGATGCTCAAGAAGACATGCTGCCTGAAAGATATGTTTGCTTATGGCTTTGACATTTTGGGTGTCTGACAATTATGGATTATAAAGAGAGCAATTTTTGCTTGTATTTGGTCACTTTGTAAAGGAAAATTTGCAAACGTGACTGGATTGCTGATGGAATTTGTCATGTTTTGAAGTTTTTGGGGAACTCTTGTATCATCTTCTGGGTTTTGGTAGTATTACATAATAGGCTTTAAATTGTATATGATGCATATCCAAAAAGATAGGAACTAATACTCTAGGCTGCAATACACAACTCATTTCTTTTGTATTTGTGTGTTTTCAGATGCAATGTGCTACATTCATTTTGCTAAAATATATAGGGCCTATGTTTTGATATGTCTGACATAATTGCTAATTCTGCTCTGCCTTTTGCTTGTGCTGTTCTCTTTAATATGGAAATTAGTGGAACATTGGTGCTTCAAACCAAAAGGAACATGATGTGTGTTCCTCTCTTCTCAAACCTCATTTAGTGATTTATTTTGCTACGGTGAAAGGCATTGGTTGAGTTGTGGAATCTTTGATTTCATATCCTCTCCTTTTCATCTTATTTGGGATGAAAGGACTGCAGAATTGAATCGTTTGACTGTGGATCATATGATGATTTAAAAGATTCTGCAATAAACTACAAAGGTCTTTCTGATCTTCTCCCTGCTTTGTCTTTTTTGAGTGATACATGAAACTATGAAGCGGACTGCTTAGTTGTCACTTAGTGTCTTGTGGCCATTACTTCTGCCTACATACTGTAAAAGAGCTTCCCATTCCACCATACATTTTTATTCATGTGAAAGCACTACAGTTATTGTTCTATACATTTTCAATTTGTACACAAATTACTTTAATTGTCTCTTTTTGTTTTCTGGCAGTGTTTATACACAATGCCTTTTAGTTGATGCTGAATCATATCATATCTATACCTCTATATGTATAACTGTTATATATTGTATATAACAGTATATATAATTGTGTTGTATTCAGATATTGTATACTTGGGAAGTATTTCGAAAAGATCATGATCTAAATGATTTGTACACCAGATTTCTGAACAGTTCACTATTCTCTAATATATCACAATTATAACAAACACTAAAACAGATGACAATAGTCAAGTCAAGAAGCTTTTATTTTAATATGTGGAAGAAAACTGTGTTTTAAAATAATGTTTTTTTTCCGAATGAACAAGGTCAATGAATATGTTAGCAGCACAAGATCCTGGCACTTTTCTTTAATGTTTAGCATATTTTGGCTCATATCATGACAAAATTCTCAATGATGATCCACCAGTTCTACCTTATTCAGACTTAAGTGATTATTACAGTAACTATCTGGCCAAACTCATCTATCTAAAAATGTCTCCCCTCCACTCATAGTGCACCTTTTATCTTTCTCTTATCTTTACTACATTGCTGTTCAAATGGAATGAGGTTTCTGGAAATATGTATATTAAGCAATATTGCTGGAGGATGTCTATAGTAATTATGATTGATTTGCATGGGATAGGCATTTTCTGTACAAATCACAGGTGAGGCTGACTTCATGATGTTTGCACTGTTATCACACCAAAGTATCCTTATGTACTACTTGAAAGTTGATTGCACTATGGCTTGTGGTCGAAGTAATTATCAAGTCTGTAGCAGCCTTTTATGCTATATAAGTTTGTTTTGAAATCAATTACGTAAAACCTTCAGAAGTATTCCTTCTCTGACAAATCCTGTTAAAGGTGATCTATTAATTATTCAGCCCTTTAGACTCTGCCTGTACTTGGTCTCCGCTTTGTTTTCATAGGAGATGCAGAATTAACAGTGTTGCTAACCTGAAAATCCTAGCAGGCAGAGACAAAACCCTCGTGTATGTCAGTAGACAGGACGATTCGATAAGAACACAAATGATAAAAATCATTGTTTGAACTGAAAATGAACTTCATTCTGCCAAAAAGTTTGGCTTTGTAAGTAACCAGATCAATGTATAAGCTTACTTGATACCCTTGTTACAAAGTGAACACAAATTTATTTCCAGGGTTTGAAAATCTAACAACTACTCAAATACAAATAGCTCAATATTCTGTAAAACAAAATGTCTTTTATCTTCCTAGAGAATGCTCAAATAATGAGGAAAAAGCACAAAATAAAAGAGTTTTCCCTCTGAATGTAATGGAATATTTAACATCATCACAAGATGACGTCGTCGTTCCAGACACAGGAACACAATCCGTAAAACTGCTGACATGGCAAATTTGAGCTGAACGAAAATAATTACATTGCACCACCTCCCCATGTGAAACTAATTTAGTCCAAATAGAGTTTAAGACATTTAACTTACTTCCTGCAATTAATTTGCATGTTCTCTGAATGTTTATCATCATTTTAATTAGGAAATCACTTTCTACCCTCAACACCCACTTTGACTCTAAATGAAAGCATTTATTCATGAACAGAGTTGCAATATGATTTCATGCTAAGAGAAGTGCTACTTCATGAACAAGCACAAATGCAGTTAATTACAGGGAGGACATTCTTTTCTGCACAACGCAGAACTTTCACATACATAGTATATGTGATGTCTTTATTCAGATGAGATAAGATTTCCAGACATCTGTCTGTTGAGTAATGATACTGGAGGACGTCTGTAGTAATTATGATTGATTCACATGGGATAAGAGATCGCTGTATAAATCATAAGGATGATAGTATCTTCGTGGCAATTAATCAAAAAGTCCATCTCATACACTATATGTCCAAAAGACTTTGGACACTTCATTATCATTCCCACCTGTAGAAGTTCCCCAGACTGTTGCCACGAAATTGGAAGAATTAGTATCATTGTACTCTTTAATTTTAATTTCCCCCCTTTACTGGAAAAAAGAGGACCTGTTTCAGGATGACAATTCTCTTGTGCACAAAGTGAGGTGGCTGCCAAGGTTGGGGTGAAATTACTTGAGTGTCCTACACAGAGATCTGAGCTCACTCCCACTGAACACCTTCAGGATGACACCTTCACACCAGGTCTGCTTGTCAAACATAATCTTAAATAAACCCAAATCCCCACAGCCGTACTCCAAAGTCTAGTGAACAAGCCTTCTCCAAGAATGAATATTATTAAAAAAAGCAAAGAGGAGTCTGGAGAGGAGTGTTCAACAAGCAAATATGGGAGTAATGGTCAGGTGTCCAGAAACCTTTGCCCATAAAATGTATCTTTAATTCAAACAGATTTCTTTAACTTCCCCAGAAGAGCCTCTTCTCTGTCAAGTTCTTTTTAAATGTCTGTATTTTATTGTACTGTGTTTTAACATCAGCCAATATTTGGGTTTGTTTTGGTTTCAGCAGAAGAAAGTTAAATAGAGTGTTTCCACACTGTAGACAAAGCACAAAACCTTTTCCACCACATGATTTAATGGAATGTTTAATCTTTTATCAATCCAGAAGTGATATACAGCAATCAGCCATAACATTAAAAACAACTTGCCTTATATCATGTGGGTCCACCTTGTTCCACCTCAACCTGCTAAAGTGTGGAATCCACAAGACCTCTGAATGTGTATTGTGGTATCTAGCAGCAGATCCTTTAAATCCTGTATGTTGTGAGGTGGCGCCTCCATGGATCAGACTTGTTTGTTCAGCACATTGAATTCATGTTCTTCAAATCATCTCTGAACAATTTTTGCAGTGTGGCAAGAAGTATTATCCTACTAAATAATATGGACTAACTGAGTAATCTAGCCAATCACAATTTGATCCTTGTCTCACTCACTCATTTTCTACCGCTTATCCGAACTACCTCGGGTCACGGGGAGCCTGTGCCTATCTCAGGCGTCATCGGGCATCAAGGCAGGATTCACCCTGGATGGAGTGCCAACCCATCACAGGGCACACACACTCTCATTCACTCACACAATCACACACTACGGACAATTTTCCAGAGATGCCAATCAACCTACCATGCATGTCTTTGAACTGGGGGAGGAAACCGGAGTACCCGGAGGAAACCCCCGAGGCACGGGGAGAACATGCAAACTCCACACACACAAGGCGGAGGCAGGAATCGAACCCCCAACCCTGGAGGTGTGAGGCGAACGTGCTAACCACTAAGCCACTGTGCCCCCTTGATCCTTGTCTAAATTACTCAAATCTATACACTTACACATTAGATTTTAATGTTAGGGCTGATTAGTGTATTTTACCTGTGGTTATTTTTGAGTGTCTTTGTATACTAGGTACAAAATGCTGTAATCTTTTGCAGTCTGTGAAAATATACAGATGTTGGATTTGGAAAATCTCAGCGATATGTTAATAATAATTACATTACCCCACCTTCCTGTTAAGAACTAATGCAGTACTTTTGTCTGTTTGACAAGTGCTTCAGTGCTCTACCATTGCAACCATGCTTGCTGCCATGCTATCTTCTAGCAAAAGGGAAAGGTTTTAAAGCAAATTAGTTCCATCTGGGTGCACTCTTTCCTCTGTCATTCTTCCTCTACCCTTTTTTTTCTGGAGGTGACAGGGAAACATATGGCCATGCTTTATTGATATATTAGATGGAACCAAGGCAGCATGGCTAAACTCTTCAGAGACCTCATTTTGATGTCTCACCACACCACCCCTGCTCTCTCTCTTTGGTGTTTTCCCCAAGGCTCAGATGTATTCAGTTGACTCATTCCATCCAGATTGTTTTACTGAGTTTGAATAAAGGCTTGAATATACATACTGTAATAAGTAATATCTAACCCTTTATGCCTTGGTTTTTTTAAAATTCAAGCTGAAATTGGAATTTGCTATCATTAGAGACAGAGGGAAAGTGAAGGGAGAATGAACCATAGCGATACCTGTGAAGGGTGATATGATTAGAAATTTTCACATGGCAGATGAGGCAGAATGGAAAAGCAGGAAAAGCTTAAAAGGGCAGGTGAAAAGCCGGATTGATTGGTTCTTATCAGAGCCTGCACCTGACACATGATTGCCAGTTGAGAGCGTTAAGACTCTAGATCATTTGCGATGGAGGAAGCTTGGCTGATCTCTCTTTCTGCCCTACCTCTATTACTGGCCCATAGTGGCATTCCTTCTTATCAGTGTGCATGGTGAGTGTGTGTGTGTGTGTGTGTGTGTGAGAGAGAGAGAGAGAGAGAGAGAGAGAGAGAGAGAGAGAGAGAGAGAGAGAGAGAGAGAGAAATGTCTAGCAAGTTGATTTCATCCTAGAATTTGGTATCGTAGGATAAAATATATAAATGATCAGGTATTGTGTACCTCTAATATATCAGTTTGAGAAACTAAACAACTAGCAACAATTACTAACATTAGTAAACCAATATTCTGCATAAAATATTACTTTTCTTGCCCTTTGAGGATTTAATTTTTACCAAAAGATATGAATGTAATAACTACACATTTTTAGCTATTAAAAGAACATCTTGTCATCAGTATTGAATCAAATATATATGATAGTGTGTGTAAGAGAATTCTGAATCATTTAGTGATTGTTGGTACAAGATGAGTAGAGACTTGAAATGAAAATTGTGGTAAGTGCTTATTTAGCCCTCTCAAGACGTCCTTTGTGTGCTGACACTGTCTCTGCACTCCTGTTGTAGCCTTCTCTCCACCTTACTCTGCAATGCTGTCATTTCTCTTTGTGTGCCTGTGTCCTCTTTTAATGGAGGTTATAGTGTGATGGAGAAGAGTGTGTATGCATGTGTAATTGTGAGATGATTCAGATGGAGGAAAGGTCAGAAGATAAATGTTAACTCAGTACGGGGTTGATAACGGGGATGACTTTTTGGTCAGTGCCTGGAGTGAGATATCCTGGAGTGAGACTGTTCCTCCCCCTGCCTTAACTTCACACTTTCCAATGCATTGAATATTCTGGAGTGATGTGAAGGCTTTGACCTCACAAGCCTTCTCTCTCTTGGAGTAATCATCAGCACAACACCTTGAGACGGGTGTGAATGTGGATGGAGCTCTCATCAGGATCCTAATGTGCTCTTTTACAGTGCAGATACACTGTGAAATGCTCCACTTTCTGTGTGGATTACATCAGATTTGTTGGCTCCTAAAGGCAGCAGCTGACCTGCATTTTCCAGTTGGACTACACAATCATCTCTCTGGGAGCAGAAGAAGCAAGGCCACCAGAAACAGAGCTCTACCCACTTTCCCCAGCTCACTTCCCAAGTAGCTTTTTCACTCCCAAAATGTTGGTTCCAGAAAAGCATCTGAAAGTTATTAGCTGGGATATACAGCAATTCATTTTCAAATGTTGTGTTTTGATTAATCAAACTTCAAGTGACATCAAACAGTGTCTTCATAACCTTCTGCAGATGTCAGTTCTTCTCTTCTCTTCTCTTCTCTTCTCTTCTCTTCTCTTCTCTTCTCTTCTCTTCTCTTCTCTTCTCTTCTCTTCTCTTCTCTTCCATTTATCTACATTTACAGTACATTTATATTTACAGCATTTGGCAGACGCCCTTATCCAGAGCGATGTACATAAGTGCTTAAATCTCTATCATTGGATACATTCATGCTGGTTCACTAGGTTACATACTTAAGATACCATGAGTTTAAAACATTGTTCAAGTTACAATGAAAAAGTTTCAAAGTTATTTTTTTCATTTTTTTTTTTTTTTAAATAAATGCAAAAGATAAGGAATGAAGTGCTAGTTGAAGTGTTTCCTGAATAAGTGGGTCTCCAACCGCCATTTGAAAATAGCCAGTGACTCAGCTGTTCGGACCCCTAGGGGAAGTTCATTCCACCACCTTGGTGCCAGAATAGAAAAGAGTAGCATACTTGCTTCTTACCCTGAGAGGTGGTGGAATCAGTCGAGCAGTGCTGGTAGATCGGAGGGTGCGGGGTGCAGCGCGGACTGATGAGGGCTTTGAGGTAGGAGGGAGCTGGTCCGTTTTTGGCTTTGTAGGCCAGCATCAGTGTATTGAATCTGATGCGTGCAGCTACCGGAAGCCAGTGGAGGGATCGCAGCAGTGGAGTGGTATGCGAGAACTTAGGCAGGTTGAAAACAAGCTGTGCAGCTGCATTTTGGATCAAAATGCAAAGAAATATCTCATCTTTTCCAGCTGACAAAGCATCAGTATGTTGATACTGTAGCTTAAGGCTGAGGCTCAGTGTATATCTCATGAAAAATCTATGAGTATGAGAAATTCTATGAGTTCTCATTAGTAGAATTAAAGAGTTCAAAATGCTGAAGTCTGCAAGTTCTTCTTCTTCTTCTTCCTCTTCTTCTTCTTCTTCTTCTTCCTAATAATAATAATAATAATAATAATAATAATAATAATAATAGATTTTATTTAAAGGCGCCTTTCAGGGCACTCAAGGACACCGTACAGTTGAGTGGTGATGATAAAATCAATACAACAATACAACAAACAACAATTATTGACATAAAATAGTTTAAAATTGATCAGAGAAAGCTAATTTAAACATACTGTACATACTGTAAGGTACAGTACAACAAGGGAAACAATTTATTTTATAAATATTTATTTTATAAATAAAATAATATATGAATATAATAAATAAATAGAAATACTACTACTACTACTACCACTACTACTACTACTAATACATTTATTTAACAAGTTCTTTTGCAGACTGTAGACCACACACAGTGAACACAGGCCAGTGCAGCCATATGGGGAACAGGCCTAAATGCTTAAGCCCATGTGCTGAGGTAAGTGCTTTGTTAAAATGAGGGCAGAACAGAAACAGAACAGAGTCAAAATCTTCTGCAAAGATATAAATACATTCCTAGAGACAGCTTTGGTCAGTGACAATGTTGCAGGATTCACGTAAGCAGCACAAAAGTGAATTAGCTTATTATAGGCAAATGCTGCACATGTACCAGAAAGTACAGTAATTTCTCCCGGTGGTCCATACATTAGTCTTGCAGTGGCTGTAAGAAGAGATATGACCTTCACTACAGATGCATGATAAATATATCGGGATAGATGGGGCATGAAATTACTACATTTGGTGTTTGGTGTGATTTTTACCTGATTCTCTTGGATTTCTGTTGTACACCACAAACCACAGCTGTCATCAAGCAGACGAATAGACCTATTTTGTCTAGCTTTCTGCTTCACAGAGATTTACAGGATTTAAAAACACCTATCAAAGTTGATGTATAGTGTTTCCCTCACCATTAAGGGTTCACTGTAAATCAGTTTAATGTTCACCTCCACAAACCAAATGCAGGTTTGTCACATGAAGAAATAATCCGCCACTTTTGGTGCCTCTGCCAAAACCAAGATTACTTCTGTCATTTACAACGTATCACTTTTTCCTCATACTCTATACACTCTTGACTCTTGTCTTTTTTTGTTCGTTTTTTCCCTTTGGGTTTTATTTTGTCACACCAGGATCTATAGTGCTGTGCTACCTGGTGTAACATATATGAAATAACATAAGATAACATGAAACCATTAAAAGCTGTACATCTTATTAGACGTATATGCTATTAGAAGCAGTATCTATTCCATTCAAGTATTTATGGTTGTTAATTCTGCAGTGCTTGTGATAGGTGTCCAAGCTTGTCCCTTATAGCGTATACAAAAGGACAAGTATCAACCTCCTGGATCATCTTGATAATTAAAAGGTGTGGGAAACATGGATCCAATATCACTGATGCAGCAGACAGATTACAAAATTTGGCTTTGATAAAAGCAACTATTTGCAGGCATCAATCTTAGCCTCAAACCCTAGGCTCAAAATGGCCAATATTTCAAGTACTAGAAATACAGTATGAATGGCAATTTTCATGATCATGGCTTTATTGGCCACAAGCATTATTTGTGTATGGTTTATGTTTCATTTTAAGTCTCCATCCCTGCCTGGTGATGAAACTGTGCTTATTTTTTTTTTTATGTTTTTCATGTATGTTTTTTTAATGTATGTCTGTTTTTTTTGTTGACCACTGCTATGCACTGTGATTATGATTAATGATTATGACAAAACACATACACATTTACATCCCAGATGTAAACACCAGCCATGTGAAATGCAAACAAATTAGGCCAGATCATGTGAAATTGATTATTTCAACATATTTTCAAGAATCAGGCATTACCTTTTTTTTCAAATAGAGACAAACCTAAAGGTTAATTCTGGGGAAAATATGTAATTGCACTCTTAGCAAAACTTTAAACTAGAAAGAGTGTGAGTTAAACTCAGACACATCAAAGAAGGTTGAAAGTTAAAATTTATGAAATGTGGCAACCTGCGAAAGGTGATACTGTAAATCAGGTTTGAATGGTTTATCTGCTTCTGCTGTCTCGCTGGCCTGCCTAGGCAGGCTCAGTCGGGGTCAGCCTTCAATTTCAGACTGATCATTCATCACACACTTCAGATATCATGAAAGTTCACCCCAAGTTGTTGGTGCACTGTGTAATCAATTATGACAAAGTGTCTGTATGTGACCTTTGCACCAGTGTAAATCTGAATGATGTCCATCTTTGTTTCCTAACAGGTTTGTTCTGAGTTTGATTCAGTAAGGTTTGGTCAGGTGAGCAGATGTTGGAGGCTACAGGTAGCATGGCTCTTGACACTCACAGCCCTTACCAACCCCTTAAAGCTCTCATCATGCTGACTGATTCTGTGGGATCAATAAACCTTGGGAATATGAGCACAAGCTGTGCTGGTTTTGGCGTTCCCCACTCCCACAGTCTGCTTTTAATCTGTCTGTTTCTGTTTTTGTAGGAGGGGATAAATAAGGAGTACATGAAACAAGAGAAAGTCAAGAAGTGGGATCTAATAAAGGTAGTTTTCTTTGCTTTTGACCCAAACCATATTCTTTGTCTTTTCCTCCATTTCTCACAGAAGGCTCAGGGGCTTTTGTTGCTAGCAGATAACTTCAGGATGCTTAAATAAGGCCAGGCTCTGGATCTCATTCAATTTGCCCTCGCCCCAAAAAATCTGGCATCATTTTAATTCCCAGACTTCCGTTCACTTTCCTTATTGTTCCCACAGAGCAAAAAGTTTTCTTTCAGCCTCTGTCTCATTCAGTGCCAAATTGACAAAGTCTTCATGTATGTTGTTGCTTGGTGGGTTCAGCTCTAGGTGTGTGGTTGGGAGAATTGAGGATTCATAGGAATACACACACACACCTTTGGACCCTAAGGCCCTTTACTAAGAAACTCCACTTTTGGTTTAATGAAAATGGACATGACCCACCTTGGTCCCGGTTCACAGAATTCTAGTTTTTCTGTGTTTTGTCTATGTTCACTAGGTCAAGTGTTACTCATCAGAAATACTATACGCTGTCTCTATCAGGAGGCTGAGCTCATCCCAGGCCAGCTGTTCACCTCTGTGATTTCAGTGTGTGTGGTCTGCAGTGTGGTAGTAGAGAACACATGGGAAGGGCTGAGAATTGGCTATAGGAGTGTTTCACTGGGCTCAAGTTTTCCAAAAGCATTGTAAATTTAAGATCCTTAACTAATAGAGACAGTGTATAATGTTACGTTCCCACTGCCATTATAACAATGATCTTTGTGTTATCATGATTTTGATCCTTGTCCGAATGATTGTGTGTGAGTGTGTTTTATCATGAAGTATTCAATAGTTACATGATGTACACTCTATATTTTAGCCAAACTTGTAACATTTTAAATATGGTAGCTGTATCTGCAACTATATTGGCATAATTATCTGATTTAAGAATTTTTTTCACTTTAGCTATTCAATTTTTTGAAAGAAATAATGTTTTAGGAATATGACAAATACAGCCCAAAATACATACGCTTTTCTTTTTCATTTGAATGCAGTTATCCTGATTTGACCCCTTTTAACACCCTCCATCCCTCAGAGCCTTTGTATACTCTATTATATGCTCCTTTCTACCACATGCACTCCATATGAACAATAGAAAGAAGCCAATTTGCCATGGTAGCAAATGCTTGTTTTCCACACATGATTTGATTGCATCATTTACTGAACAGTCCTGCAGTAAAGCTTTCACTGACAGTGTACAGTATATCCTGATGTATCAAAATCTGACTCTCAGCAATGGTAATGTATTTTAACAGCTGGTAATTTGAGGCATTAATGGTTAAACTGACAGATTAAAGAATGGCAGAAATTTTTCATTCTAATTCCCTCACTTTATTTCCTGTGCCTAAAATTAGATTGATTTGTTTATTTGAGTGATCTCATTTATCAGCCCAGCACATGTATCAAGAAGAGAAGCATTAGACTTTTCCCTGGTGCCCATTACATCTCTCTCTTCAATAGAGCTTTTTTTTTTTTTGCCTATGTTCTGAGATTAAATAGTGCTTTTAAAATCAGTATAAAATTCTGCTTGCTAATGTGGGTCGAAAGTGTGAGAGAGTATATCATTCATAGATTAATCTTTGGGAAGACTAAACTGGAATTTTGGATTGTGAAGTAAAGACACATTGCAAAAATAGATATGGAAATGTCATATAGCTCTTTATGACTGCTCTATGTACATACTAGGGTGTGTTCTTTCACTCCATGCTGTACAGCGGGGACTGCTCAGGAATAATTCTGGATCCAGGCTATAGAGCTGAAGGCCAAGGCCTCTGTAGTCACTACACCTTAGTCCAGTAAAACATCTGTGAAGAAAAGACTGAGTAATTTACTCAGAGGAAAGTTTCACCAATAGCCAATTTGCAGCACATATGGGTAGCAGTTCACATGACATGGAAACAGTGCTGAGATGTTTCTAACTAGCAGATGCTTATGCAAGCTTGCTCATATTTCACAGGCAAGTGATGTGGATATATGAACAACTCATTGGCTAGTTTGATTGAACAACTTTCATAGCACTGCACCAGGCACAGTAGTGTATATTAAAAAAACTACACACTCTTTTTTTTGTGTCGAGATTTTGTGATGTTCAAAATCCATAAACAACAACCAGAAACATTTTAGCAAAAATATGAAAAAAATAAAGAATGATTATTATGCAATAATCTGGTTGCAATATGTGCACACACTTTCATAATTGTGGATGTGGCCGTGTTCTGAAGTAATTATCATACAGCAGTCATCAATGAAATTTTCTGATTTACCCCTAAATAATATCAGGGGTCTCATTTATAAAACTGTGCGTAGGATCCCTACTAAAAGTTTACGTACGCCCAAAAGCCAAAAATGACGTACGGCAAAAAAAATTCCGATTTATAAAACCGTGCGTACGCACTCCTCTAAGCAACGTACGTGAAATCCCGCCCTGTACACGGCCATTTTTAACCATAAATAGTCAGTGCAAATCACTGCGCGGGCACGAGAGTGGACCTCGTTATAATGAGTTTTCTCTGCGCTCTGCAGGTTTAAAAATGGGGTGAGGAGCCAGCGTCTCAGGGGGTAGCCACTGTCGCCTGCAGGTTATAATTATATTAAAAGCAACATTGTTATAATTATATTAAAACAAAATTGTTACAGTTTCTACTTTTTAATATTGTTAAACTCACCAAGAAGCCAGCCATCACGTACTGCGCCTGCATTTAGACTGTTCCCTACACTGCTATGTTTCAAGATAAAGGAATCACGTGTTGAACCAGGCCAGCGTGCCACAATGTTTGTGAGGGTCATGTTGGAGTCACATATGATTTGCACATTAATAGAATGCACATGCTTTCTATTAACATAAGCAAATTCATTTTCAGATGTGAACTTATAGCAACATGAGCGCAGTCAATTGCGCCGATTACATTTGGGAAACCAGACATTGCTGCAAATTGCATTTTAATTTCGGCCTGTTCTCGCGCAGTGTAGGGGAACCTGATGTATCGACTACCCATATTAAGTATACCATTCAAAACGACAGATATTATGGTACTCAGGGACGGCTGTGATATACCAGACCTATAGGGTGAGATGATAGAATAGAATTATTATCCAATAGAATTATTTCATATACAAAAAGGTCTTAGAGACCAAGTTGAGGATTACTTATAATACTTATAATTACTTTTTTTTTTATATAAATAATTTACCTGTCTGCCAATTCGCGCTGGAAAGGGCCGGTTGCCAAGAACCCCAGAGTGGTGAGGACTTGTATTTGGACTGGGATGGCATGGTTCCAGCGTGTTGCCCTCTCTAATACTGGACCCAATTCAACACATTGATCTAAGAGCAGAGCTCTAGGGAATCTAAATCGGCTTATTAGCCAGGATATCATCATGTTCCCTGAAAACTCGTTCTCTCCTTATTCTGCCATTGGCGTAATCCTCCAACAGTGCCAGCAGTGCCATCATGAAGCATTACATACCCGGGTCACCGGAGGATTTATATGTTTCTAGGAATTAGACTGATCGTTAACACCTTGAAAAAATCACAGAATTAATTTGTGGGTGAAAATTTAAGACGAAAATGTTATAGTGAACACATGCTTCTTCATGACGGTTTTGTAATGAACACCGTAATAGTTAGGACCGATGATGAGTAGCGATTGTGCTTCATGACTGTATTTGCAGACTTTGACATTTTATGATATATGTACATTAAGGAAAATATTTTGTTTTTACACTGTGTTCTGCAGTTCTCTAATAAAAGGGTATTTCATGCTATTTTGTATCACATGTAGTCGCGCCGTCTCCTCCTGCGCTCCCGTTGTGGACAATGTGACTGTAAGTCAGCGCTGATTATTCATTCATTCATTCATCCTCTACCGCTTATCCGAACTACTCGGGTCACGGGGAGCCTGTGCCTATCCTCAGGCGTCATCGGGCATCAAGGCAGGATACACCCTGGACGGAGTAGCGCTGATTATTATGTTGGCTTTGTAGAAGCCAACATTCTGTTTTCCTATTTCAGCTTAGACAAACATTTATATAATTTATGCGGCCTAGGGCTTTCGAGCCACATGCACCAAATTCGGATATGTTGTAGAACTCGGTCTGAAGTTTGTTGCTATTACTTTTCTAAGCGATCTGAGTACCGGTACTTCCGGTACCGGGTCTCAAAGTGGCCTTTTTTCCCATAGACTCCCATTATAAAATTTGAAGGTTTATAACTCGGCAAGCTTTCGAACTATCTACACCAAACTCGGCCAGCTCCTTTAGGGTGATACTCTGAACAAAGTGTTAAATTGGTGTACCAACTGACCTTCTGGTTGTGCCGCAGCACCGCCCCCAAATATGCAAAATCAAAAAACTTTTTACAACATGGACATGTGACATATCAAAACACTCACAACAATGAGGGGAACTTCCTCACAGGTATTCTGATGATGTCACGTGATGTCACGTGAAAATAAAAAAAATTGCACAACATGGGCATGTGATATATCAAAACACTCAGCACAATGAGGGGAACTGCCTCGCGGGTATTCTGATGACGTCACGTGATGTCATGTGAAAATCAAAAATTAGCACAACATGAACTTGTGACATATCAAAACACTCAGCACAATAAGGGGAACTTCCTCAGGAGTATTTGGATGACGTCACATGCTCATCTCCACTTGCCTCCAAATGTTTTGGCACCCTATCTTTCTGTCTACTTGCCTCCAAAAGTAACACTGACCCTTATGTCCACTCGCCTCCAAAAAGCACTGGCCTTTGCGAGTACTTGCCTTGTCAAAGCCAACATCAGTTTGTCGTGACGAACTTTACAAATCTAGTTATTATTATTATTTTATTTTTAATACAATTTGAATTACGTTTGGATTTTACTAGATGTATATAGCCTAAAACAATCGGCACAAATAACACTGTTGGATTTAATCCTCATGATAATGTGGATATAACGTATGAAATGGGGTGAAAATTAAATGTCATTAATTCTTATAATCGTTCTTCTCACATGTATTTTCTACAATCTAACTTAAGTTCACTACCTCACCATCTGTGTCGCCAATTCCCTTTGTCTCCAGAATGTGCGTACGCACGTCTCAAAGTTTGCTTAAAGGTGCGCACATTTTCCCGTCAAGTTTGTTTTTTATAGATCACAACCTTTGTGCGAAAACTGGCGTACGCACGTTTCCAGCCCCGTTTTGTGCGTACGCACGCTTTATAAATTTATAAAAGAGACCCCAGCTGTTTCTTTATATTCTGTATATCTTCTGGCTTTCATCTGACTGCTGAAGCCTTGGACCCAAAAGTGCTAACAAAGCATGTGTGGTATCTCAATAGCTGAAGGGTATTGATCAGGAGAGGGGTAGAAATACATTTCCAGATCTTTAGATCTACCAAGGAACACTGTAAAGTCCGTCATCAACAAATAGAGAACATCCAACAGTGCCACAGTAACATCAACAAGAATAGGACGTCCCTCCATGAAAGATAAATAAAAAAACAAGAAAAAACTTGCCTGGGAGGCTGCAAAAAGACCTACAGCAACATTAAAGGAGCTGCAGGATCATCTGACATGTACTGATTACTCCCTGCATGTGACAACAATCTCTCATATTCTTGACATGACTGTGTTATGGGGTAGGATAGCTAGGTAGATGCACTTTATCACAAAAAACATCCAAGCTCAACTAAATATCACTCCAAATCATGTGGTGACCATATCAAAACATCCTAGTTTTGAAAAAGGATGAAACAATCCAAAGTTTCATAAATACTGTTGAGTTCTCCTACTTAACCTCATGCTTACTTAAAATAACAAAGATAGTTTTATCCCACTCAAAGTATAGAAGAGATAATGTACAAACCTTGGTATACTGGATACGTTAAAGTACTGTAGGTGAACAATAAAAAAAATTAATGCACCAAATGTCTAAAAATATTAATGTGAAATCTTTATCCCAGTAAGTTAATTGTTCTGTTTATTGAAGATTAAATGGGATTTCATTAATTTGGAGAACAACAAGGAGATGTCATTGCTGCTTGTTTTGAATCATTATATCAACATTAATTCCTGTGACAAAGCTGTCTGGATTGAACTAATCAATATGCAGCTAAATAGCCTAAATGAAAATTACAAATGACAAGTGTTCCCATTTACAGTATGTGTAGCATGAACAACAAATTAGTCAATTAGTCACCATGGTCTGCTTAAACAAAAGATCAGAGGAGACAATGAAATCAGCAAAAAGTATTTATAAGCAATTAAATACATTTCGTAGAGTGACATGTTTGGTCTTAATGGTAAGAGAGTGAAATAGAAATGCTGTTGTAACTTAAAGGTGTTTACAAGGTCAGTGTATTGTTCTTAGAAATAAACAGTACTCTCAGAGATAATAGAAAAATACTACTATCAGGGCTACAATAATCAGTCTGAGGAATAGATAAAAATAAAAACAATAGATAAAAATATGGAGCATAAATAATATCAGCACAAGACAGACTTTCGACCTGTCGACTAAATCTACAGAAATGTGAGGGGGTATAAACACTGAGAAATTACACTTTTACTTGCACTTTTTTCAATACAGAACTGTGTTTTGTTCAGCGCAGCTCTGTGAACACTATTGTATTTTATCCTGCTGTCTCCCTTGCTTATGTTAACATACAGTACATTTTCATGCATGAACCAATATTTAGCATTATAATTTGTCTTGCTACCTAGCCAATTTTAGAATCCAAAGCAGTTTGAGATAGCATTAGCAAAGAAAATAATTCAGTTTGGTTTAAGTTAGCCAAATTAGTTTTGTTTTTTTTTATTTATTTTGGGAATGTAATTAAGAGTACAAGTAGTCAGTTTCAATAACATTCAAGTAAAGAATGAATATGATAAAAATAACACTCAATTTAGCAATGAAGTAGAACAACACAATCATTTTCTACCAGTGCAAGAATGTCAAACTAAATAGTTCTTTATTTCTGCGTAGATTGTTACACTATAGTGAAATCGCTGAGGGCAGAAGCAGAGATGTTACTAGCAGAGATGTACACAGCACAGTTTTCAGTCCCAACACTTTTAATCCAGTTTTAAAGAACACAGAGAAGGTGATCTAAGCCATCAGAGTGGATGTGGAAAAAATGTTTGTTGTTTATCGCAGATAGTTTCACACTCAGAAAAACACACTATAAAGCAGAACACACAAAGAAGAGATACATTTCATAGCAGCACAATGATGCACAAAGATAAGTGTAATAAATGACAGACATTCAGACATCGATTTATTTCAGATTGTCAAGACAAGGAGTTTTTTAAATGATTGTAGGCAAATTACTTAACATACCATATTGAAGTACTCGATTATCATGTTCTGTTACATGTAAAACGTGCTGTTTAACGCTATTTCACTTTTGCAACGTTACTAAGCAGTGATAAAACCAAAGGACACTTCACAGATGATTAACATTAATGCTTCACTGCACATATGTACAAAAAATGTACACAAGCACACCCAAGGACAGAATGATGAAGAAAACTAGAGAATCTTAGCTAGTAAATATTTTCTGAGGTTTCGATGTTGTCTTGGCATGAATGGCGCTTGATGTATTTGGTAGATACGACTTTCTGAATCCCCACTGCGTCCAACTTTCGCAAATGTCAGCAGGAAGAATTCTTTGTTTTCAGCTTGTTTTTGTATGCAAGCTCTCCTATTGCTCCATTCATAAAAAAAAAACATCCCTCCTTCTTGTTGCCTTTTCAAAAGCCTTTCAAAAGTCATTTCTTCTCAATCAGTCATCTTGCACCACAGTGCTTCAGTGACGTTAGCCAGGGTGACTGGTGGGCTGAAATATAATGCTGTAATTAGCCCACTTAACATGACAGAACTGGTCAGATCCCAGGTACTCAACCCAGACACTGCTTTTTTTTTAGAAATCTGGGTCAAACGTGTAGGCGGCAGGTCTCCCAGGTCTCCCAGGTCTATTCAGAGGCAGTCATCTCTGCTGGCACTATCACAACATCCAGAGTGTGATTTTCATCCTATTGTTTCCTGAGATTCACTTCTTTGTCATCAGACAACTTTTTTTAATCTCAGCTTTCTTTGTTTGACAAAAGCAACAACAAAAAAACCTCTTGTTTGTCATTCAAATAGCTGAATCTGTTTGCACAGCATTCACTGAGACACACGGTTTTTATCTCCTCGTCACTTCCCATATTTTCTAAATATACTAAATGTCTTCTGAACCAAAATGTTAATGGCAAAAAGGCCAATGAATGGAACAACAAAAGCTAAGGGAGTTTAAATCATTGTAGGGAAGAGCTTGTACTGTCATGTCTGGCATATATGCTATAAAACATAATGATTTAAACTGAACATGCATTTTAAATACATTACCTCCATTTTAGCATGATAAGCTTTTCCTCAATAAATCCATATGGAAATTTGTTCAAAGATCATGTTACATGTTTGTAAGTTAAGAAAATTGGGAACTACCCTCTTGGGAAGTTCTTTTCATATTGTATACAATAAAACCTTTTTGCAGTATTTATCCTTAGATGATAAATGACAGTATCCCACAGTACTTTTAGATCAATACCTAACAGCATGGTCTGAATGAAATGGTGGGATCTCTGCTTGTTTTTGTTTTCAAGGGTTTTTGTCTGGTTTTCTTCAAGGAAGTCCCAATGAACATCATGAAAACAGATTAGATTTCGCCACCAGGTGAAATTCAATACAGGTTTGCTTCCTGTGCATGAGATATAGTGATATGCTAACATTAGCATTACCATAAAATATTCCTCTTGACTTGGTACTGATGGAGCTACAGCATTTGTGTGTGCATGTGAGGTGAATAAGGTGAGGATAAGGTCATTTCCTGTGTTTGGAGTAGGCAATAGGACTATGTGGAGAGGACAGAGAGGTGTCAGGAGGAGCAATGGCATTATCATCTCAGGATATGAAGGGAGGAAATAGATGATGAGCCTTTAAATAAAGAATGAACTTAACATGCCCTCACCAGTGGACACGGGGTCCTGCTCTACTTTGCAGCCTCATTAGTCTACATTCCAGCCTCATTAAGATGACATAAAATCTGGAAAAAGCACTCCTGTTCTCTTCTGCTGTTTTGATTAAACTCTTCCTGCTTCTAAAATCCCCTAGCACAAAGTATGCCAGTGACTTTTTTATAAACATTTAGCTCCTGAGGATATTAAGAGGTCAACCTCACCCATAGAATGTTGTGGTGGGAAACTAGGCGCTGTTTTGGTTTGCTGTTTACTTGTCGACATTTGACTAATGGCCACAAGCGCAGTAATAAATTATGCATCTGAGCAACAGATGCAGTGATTGTTATTTTAGCATTTGAATTTGTTTGTTAAAGCCATGATGACCTCAGAATTGATGTTAGCTGATGGCTCTGTGCAGACACAGAAATTGGTCAGACGTCACACACATGCACTCACTGACACCAACCATTGTTTTTTCTGCACCTCATATATGAACGGAAATGGTAATAAATAGTACATTTACCCTGGTATTGTGTGTACCTCCCTTCTTAATGAAGGTCAACCTCTGTAGTCTGCACACCATCCATCATACTTTCTTGGTACATAGCCCCTCTATCCAGTGACATACAAACACACAATGTCAAGTACCTCATATTAATTCACAGGACAGACAGCGAATGTGTGTTTATGACTGGCTTACTGAGAATTAAACTGCCTTTTTTCTTTCCCCCTAAAAGCTTAAAGATAACAATCACTCTCTCACTCATTTTCTACCGCTTATACGAACTACCTTGGGTCACGGGGAGCCTGTGCCTATCTCAGGCGTCATCGGGCATCAAGGCAGGATACACCCTGGACGGAGTGCCAACCCATCACAGGGCACACACACACTCTCATTCACTCACGCTCTCACACACTACGGACAATATTCCAGAGATACCAATCAACCTACCATGCATGTCTTTGGACCGGGGGAGGAAACCGGAGTACCCGGAGGAAACCCCCGAGGCACGGGGAGAACATGCAAACTCCACACACACAAGGCGGAGGCGGGAATCGAACCCCAACCCTGGAGGTGTGAGGCGAACGTGCTAACCACTAAGCCACTGTGCCCCCCCCTTAAAGATAACATTGTTCATTTATTGTTATACTGTTGCAAATGCCAGTTGTTCATTTTGATCTTACAGTATGTCTGTATTCAATGTATGCTTGTTTAAATCAACCTAAATGGGAAGGCACATAATGTGAAATTGTACAGATACTGAAAGATATTCCTCCCAATTCCTTACAACCTGACCCATATACCATCTGCTGTGCATTTACATTCCACCGTCAACTTTTCACTATAATAAACGATGACACGTGTGACAAAGCTGTCTGTGTTGTAAATAAAGTGCTCCATATTACTTCGATTTCTCAATGTGACCGGAACTCAAGTGATCCCCTCTCATGCTTGCTTGCTTCAAAGCTCTCCTACACAGACCATAGCACGTGTGACAGGAGTTGACTTCAGACAAAGTGGGTCGTGCTAAGGTCATGGGTCTGCTCCCAATTTCAAGTGCTTTCTTTACTTTAGCCCTTTGACCTACTTTGATAGTATCTTCACCATGTCTCTATCTAATCAGCCACTGAAGATTTTCCTGTGCTGTCACAAATGGAGATCCATCATGGTAAATAAAAAACTAAGGAGTGTGCAACACTGATAAGGTGCTACATGGTAGATGTACCTTCTCTTTCTCACGCTGACATAGACAGATGTGTTATAGTGTGTTGCTTTTGTAAAACTGACTTTCCATGCAGTTGCTCTGAGTGTGATGTTTTGATTGCCGGATACTTGCATTAGCTTGTTGCACTGGCAGTGCACTTATAAGCAAATCAGCCCTTTTTAGAAATACACTTGCAGGGCATGATGAAAGTGAGAGAAATCTAGCAAAATGCAAAGTGCTTCTATCTGCAGCCAAGGTACACACACATAAATGATCTAGTTCTAATTTCTAATGTTAACATGGCATTTGTAAATTTAGAACTTGGCTTGTGGAAATGAGTCATTAAATTTGGCAATAGGTTTGTTTTTTGCAATATTCATGGGAACTGAAAGGTTGCCAGGATTTATGCATTAATACATTATACATTGTTGCTTACCGCAAAGCTACAGTAAGTTTCACAAATTACTTGTAATATCATTTGCCATTTTGCTCGCAGACACTTTGTGGAGAATTTTTCATTTACAGTAACAACTGATAAGAAGAATAGTATGGTTAGAAATTGTGTGCAGAGAAATACTTTTGCTACATGAAGAAACACAAAAATGTATGTAGGTTCAATTCAAGAAGAGAAGCAATGCAAGGTAGAAACTTGTCATCTATTGCTATCATCAATATCACTTTCCTTCATACTCAGAGATATATACCTGGAGTTAATGCCCCAACACGCAGGCTTCCAAACAAAACATTTCTTCTTCATACACTATGTGTAAGTTTATGCATGTCTGGACCTTATTAAATGTGATTCTAAATAGGGAACAGAATTGGAGAGCGAGAGAGAGAGAGAGAGAGCGAGAGAGAGAAAGAGAGAGAGAGAGAGAGAGAGAGACAGAGAGAGAGAGAGAGAGAGAGAGAGAGAGAGAGAGAGAGAGAGAGAGAGAGACTGGCCTCTAGGCCTTTGGCAATGGTGCAAAGTGGAACCATATGCACTTCAAGTTGATCCCAAACAAATACAGCCACTTCCCATTTTGTTCCACTGTGGACACTATTTCCAGACACAGACTGAGCGCCTCACTGCATTTACTGAGAGCACTTTAAAGAGATGTGATTGATATGAGTTTTACAGAAATCACAGGATTGACTTTAGGATTTCTCACTCTAGTACTATAACTTTACCATGCTTTACTGTCAAGATCTCAATTCTGCATTTAAATAAATCCTTCAAATCTAAATTCCACACCCCAGCTATTGTTTAGGGAATTAATCCTTTAGTGGCTGACCATGAAAAAGAAGGAAAAGAGAAACTCTCTTACAGAAGCAAAGCAAGTTTGATAAAAATCCTTCATGCACATTTAATTGTTTGTCACACCTAAGAGAACAGCTCATGTAGATGAAGTTAAGTGGATTCAAAATGGATAATATGAGCTATAATCAGGTTGATGCACAGTTAAAATGTTTAAACATTGTACTAAAATGGCTAGATCCTTATTTAGCAGCTAACTGGATACAGATGTCAACAAGCTAATATTAACATAAAAGTACTATCTAGAACAACAGCTAAATAGTTCCACTGGATATTTCTGTTAAATCTTCTTTATGTAACACTTGGACATTGTCACAAACTCCCTGAGGTGACTGGAAGACATTTTGAGAAGAATTATCCTCCTGAAGGTGACACCATATAGTGATATTATGAGTATTCTATAAGCCAAACAGTTATAGTGAGTGTGAAACAATCTTCAGCAAGGAGATTTTTTTTGTTTGTTTCTTTTTTAAATTTCATTGGAGCTTTTAGATGTAAATCTGTAGTATCCAAACAAAGCTATCCACTGAAGAATGAATGAGACTTGAGTGAAGACCTTTTTAAATGCAATCTTCAATCTTCAGGTCAGGAGAGCAGAAGTAAGAAGTATCATGATAAATCAGTCTCAGGTCACCAGGCATCTCACCAGGTAGCAGGAGAAACTTGACAGAGAGAGAGTGAGAGAGAGAGAGAGAGAGAGAGAGAGAGAGAGAGAGAGAGAGAGAGAGATGGATGACGGAGGGAGGAAGGGAGGGACAACATTTTACTTTTCTTTTACCTACAGTGGTTTAGGGAGATGTACAATTGGCCTCATTGTTAATTTTTTTTTAATAGATTTGTGTGTAAATGTTTGTGCAAACCAAGCTGGACTAACACTTTTGAAAACTTTATTTTCTCTATGCGTGTGCACAGCACGACTTTTCACACAAAATATAAATATTTAATAATGTATACTATTAATAATAATATGTAAGCTCTAATACTTCCTTTAGCTGAGATATTTGTGTATTTCTTTTGGCTATGTGCAGACAGACTGGCCAGTCCTCCACGGACACATGATTACTCTTAATTTATGAGTTTCTGTTGGCTCACTTTCATTATTTTTATATTCTTTAATTAATTTCAATTATAATAAATGCCTGGTTTTACATAATATTCTCAGTGGTATTTTTAGTCCCAGTTCTAGTGAACTAGTAGCATAAGGATGTGTTTTTTGCTAAAGACTCTAAAGCACATTGATTAATCGAGTATCTGCTATGCTGTAAACAAAATAAAAATACACAATTGAAACTCAACAATATATTTCATATAGATAAGTGCATGCAGATTAAATGATTTGAAATCAATCAAGTGTTTTAGTGGGGGCATGGTGGCTTAGTGGTTAGCACGTTCGCCTCACACCTCCAGGGTTGGGGTTCGATTCCCGCCTCCGCCTTGTGTGTGGAGTTTGCATGTTCTCCCCGTGCCTCAGGGGTTTCCTCCGGGTACTCCGGTTTCCTCCCTCAGTCCAAAAACATGCATGGTAGGTTGATTGGCATCTCTGGAAAATTGTCCTTAGTGTGTGATTGCGTGAGTGAATGAGAGTGTATGTGTGCCCTGTGATGGGTTGGCACTCCGTCCAGGGTGTATGCTGCCTTGATGCCTGATGACGCCTGAGATAGGCACAGGCTCCCCATGACCTGAGGTAGCTCGGATAAGCGGTAGAAAATGAGAGAGAGAGAGTGTTTTAGATTAGTTAGTCTTATTATGTGCAAATTTGCAGACCCTCAAGAGCATGATTACGATAAAAGCAGGGACTTCAGCACATCTAGCTATGACAGCGAGCGTAACTTAAAGGGAGAGTCGGAAGGTAACACAGGGATGATAGCACCCTGTGACATAAAGCAGGCTGTTAACAACACTGCTAACGACACAGGGTGAGCAAGGTGACAGCATCCAGACGTCCCTGCTTACCAAAAAGCTTTATGTCAAAAACTTCCAGATTTACACCTTAACCTAAGAGAAAAGCTATTAACAAAAGTCTTGCTGAAAGAAATAAGTTTTCAGTGTAGATTTTTAGACTATGAATGAGTCTTAAACACTAATTGGATGTTCCTAATCTGGGTGACTTTGTAAGAAAATGCTCTATTCCCTGCTTAAGTTCTTATAAAGAGCTGAACCATTTGATCAAAGCAGGACTGGTGGATCAAAAAAGCCACAAAAGTTTTCTCAGGTACTGTGAGAGATGATTCAGTGCTTTATATTTGCTACATTTCTTAGCAAAATTACAATGGGGGCTAATGTAGAGTGGATAAGATGTGGTGATGTAATCAGTCCTCTGGTTCTAGTAAGGACCATAGCTGGTGCTTTTTGTTTATACACCTTCTGGAACATCCGGACTGCAAAACATTACAATAGTCCAACCTGGAGGTGACAAAAGCATGAGCTTTGTTTTCTGAGTCATGTAGTAACATATTTCAGCAATATTTCAGAGATGGAAATGCTTTTGTAGTAATTTTATCTACATGAGCTTTAAATGAAAATGTGGAGTTAATTATCACAGCAATGACTTTCATTGCTGCACATGGCGAATTGAAAGACATCAACTTTATTGAGATGGTGTGTCTCATCTGGCTTTAGTGAAGCATACAGCTGTATGTCATTGCCATAGCAGTGAAAGCTAAGAACATGTTTACGAACAGGCACATATAGAGACGAAGACATTGGGCTTGGAGAGATGAAATCTTACACTTAGCTCGATCAAAACAAAGTAAAACAACACAGAAACAAATAACTTTATTTAATGTGGCATATATAAATAAAATAGACAAAAATCATATTCAAATACTTTAGTCGGGTTCCAAGTGCCATACACCATCAGCTCAGATATCTCAATCTGAAGCTCAATCCTCACAACCTAGCACACTGTTCAGAGGACTGTGATGTCTCTATTGTTTGTATAGATTACAGTACACTCTTTAAAAATGAATGGAGATTATTCATTTGGGGGAAATCCTTAGGTAACATACAACAGAAATTTTCTTCTTTCTTTTTGGAGAAAACAACACAACTATACAAAGAACATCTAAAGAACCCTTAAAAATCTCAATATATTTGTGAGCTGTGTTGTGTACTTATGGTCTCACACCTTCAGAGGTATTAGCCAGGTACTTTAAATGTTATGGCTGAAGCAGGCACTAAAGTTGATATCAAGCACACAGAGCCTACTGCATACATTACTATCCAACAAAAACCTTAAATAAATATACTAACTTGAGCTGTTCTTAAGGCAGAGCAAGAATGTGGAAAACAAATCACTATAGATAAGTCTCAGCATCAGAAGATTATAACTAGCACTCCAGCTGATTGATTGCATGTTATCATTTCTGACATTTATTTTGCCAGGCTTCCATCTGCCACCAACTCATCCTGTTTCCTACTTGACATTTGAGTTGAGTTGACGTCAGGCATCGCAAAACAATATTTAATAGAATCTGATGGGCTTGGAGAAGCTTTTCACTCTATCCCGTCTTTCTTATGTTCTGATGAAGATAAAGAAAATGGCTGCTGAAGAAGATACCATTGAAGTTTGCTTGGCTGTCTTTAAATTCATACCATATTCCTCCACTCAGCTCACTTTCATTATCACAAAGCCTGTGATGCAGATTAAATGTCAGAGTACAAAGAACATCTATCTGCAAATGAATTCATTAGGTGACAAAATGAAAGCAGAATGAAACAAATTGCATTTTTTCAACTACTGAACCTCTGGGTTCTGGCATTGCAAGAAAGGATCTAGGTCCACTGTTCTGAAGTAGACTAGTGCAAGAAACCTCGTTAATGCTGTTACACCCTGCATATTGCATTTCATTTGAACCATCTGTTAAACACACTAGCCTACAACATGAGCACCTGTACCAATTATATCATGTACAAACAGCTCGGCTCCTGTTAGTGGATGCCAGGCAATAATAATTCACATCAGTGTTGTTACATGGCATGGCACAGGAAATGAAAGAGGGGTGTATACAGTATTAGCAGTAACAGAGGGAGAGGTTGGTTACTGCTCAGCTCAGTTAACATGAAACATCTAGGCTTTTGATAACAGGAATAAAGTACAGCTGGGTCACTGTCTTTTGTAACAACATCCAGACAACCAACAGGAACATGTTTATTGAGTTTATTGATCTGATAAGCTTAAAACACATGCAGTTACTTAAAATATCTTTATACCATGATGTGATTTTAGCAACACATGTTTTTGTCTTGTCAAGTTAAAAGAATCAAGCACCTTCTCATCACCAGTGGTAATGCCTTTACCTCCAGTTTTTTATTTTAAACCAGTAACCATTCCTTATGATCTGATACTTGAAAAGACTAATGGAACCAGGCCTCATTTTGCAAAAAGTGTTCAATGGATCTCATTGTCATCTCTTAATGTTATCCTCTCCATACATGTGGTAAATGGGGTTATTCATATGCCCTCTTACCCTGAGCTTTTGACACTCAATCAGTTATACTGTCATTGTAGTACCGTCTCTTGAAACAGTGATGAATTCTTGTTCTTTTTTTAATCATTTTATCTCACCCAGACCGCTATAAATGATACTTGAAATAATGTTCTGGACACTAATTATTCATGATGTAATGTGCCTGAGGGTCATGACACTAAAGAGGTGTAATTTAGATTCTTTAAACACTTCATGCAGGGTTCACCATCTGTGACCTATTTCCATTTTTTTTTGTCTCAAGTGAGCACTAGTGAGATGCGGTCCCTATGGCAACCAGGTACAAATGTCTTCATAATGCAAATCTAAATAGACCCCACATGCTGCTTAATGAAAAGAGATGATGCCATGAGAGAATGAAAGAGATGTTGTGGAATGCTGCTGTGGAGAGTTAAGTTGACTATTTTTCACTTTTCTTTGGTATCACAGGCTTAATCTGACATCTTGTAACGCGTCTTTATTAGAGACCAGTATCCTCTTCTTGTTGCGCTCCTTGGTGCTCTTCATCTCAGAAGTTATGTTTTGAAAGGAAACAATCTTTTATACTGAAATGGGTCTATACACCACTTTTATCACACTACTGTTTGACCCTGAAAGGGCTGTTTACTAAGCCATAGTATTTTTTCAGACTATGTACATTATTGCCACCTACCCACTATGCTCCCGGAGTAGATCATAAAATTTTTTTTTTTTTTACTCATCCTCAGTAGCTGTTTTTTTAAAACATGGTTTGGCTTGTAGTGGATCTGGAGCCTTTCCTGGGAACACTGAGCACCAGGCAGGAATTAACCCTGTGTGGGATGGCAGTCCATTACAGGGCTCACACATACATATATAAATAAATGCAATACATACACATTCACACCTACAGATAATTAATACCTCCATTAACTGGCATGTTTCTGAGAGTTGGGAGAAGTACATAGAAACATCCGAAGTGGACAAGGAGAGAAGACAAACAGTAACTTCAACTTGGGACCCTGGAACCCTGGAGCTGTAAGGTAAGCTGTACTCTGTGACCCTCAACCCCATGTCCCCCTCCCCCGTCTCCAACATGTTTATACCAATAAACATTCCACTTATTGTGGTGTAAATATTTGACAGAAATGACTAAGATCTGTTACCTTCAACATTTTGACAAATGTTTATTTGCTGATTTGATAAAACAACTTTGAGGATTCTAATTAAAACAAGGTTTATGTGAAATCTCTTCATCTTCTGGGACAGTACATAAAAAAATTACTTTATCTTGGAACTACAAATGAAACTGTGTCCAACCAGCACAATGATTTTAAACATCACAACAAAGGAGTTTTATGGGGTCATGGAGCTGGAAGAGTTTTAATGTTTCTGTTTTTTCTCAAAGGAATCAATCAGCATTAGCCACCTGTTAGTGATCAAGCCCTATCACTTTCTTTCCTGTGAGCCGACCAGGGCCAAAGCCTCTCTCTCCCTCTCTCTCTCTCTCTCTCTCTCTCTCTCTCTCTCTCTTTTTCTATTTTTCTTTCTGGTCTTGTTCTTGAAATGAGCTCATGTTTGGCCTTTAATTTTACACTGGGCACTACTCTCTATTCTGACAGCCATGCACATCTGGTAAGAAATAAAACTTTCTTTATCTATCTCACAGGAGACCCCATTATTTTTTTGTATCAGTTTAAAGCAGATTGTATAAAAATGTGCTAGCTTTTCACAGATTTTTATGATGCATTTTAACACTTTTTGACTCATATGCTATCTCTGTAACCACTCTGTATTAATGTTTGGCTGCTTTATCATCACACCTATCCTTCAACACTCTTCTCTTAACTTCCCTGCTGGCTATACCTTCACTTTATTCGGAGGATCTCCCGGCTTTTCTATTATCACACTCTCCATCCTTGGCCCTCGTTCTCAGCAGCTCCACAGGTGACGCTGGCAATAACATACAAAATATCTTTGACTCTTAATGCCTTTGAGCAGTTCTGGTTGAGCTGAGAAATTGAGGAGAAAGTGCCAGCCAAGAGCTCCAGCATCTCAAGCCATCAGTCAGTGTTTCTTCATCCATCAATCCATCTGTCTTTTTCCGCTCTCTTATACTGAAAAGACAATGCACAGGAAAGGGGGCATCTTCACTGAGGAGTCTTTTCCACAACATTACGCGGCTCCCTGAGAAATGCGTGCATGAGATCAGGGCATTTATCAAAAGATGAAGAAGAGAAATGAAATGCACAGTGGTGTGTACTATGTAGCATGTTGTGCCCCATCTATTCTTGTCATCCTGTTTGCTAACTCACCCACTCCATATAACTGTGGTGCACAGCAGTTTGTTAATGGAGACACACAATTGTGTATACTAGAAGCATCTGCTTTATTCTACATTCAGCTACAAAATGCATTAAACAAGATATAGTAACATATAGTTTAGCAATATGTTGCCATGTAATGCCAGTATAAAAAATTATTTACATCGAATGACTCAGAGTAATTATTGATTCCCTCTGACACATACAAGATTGCCTTTTAATTAAACATATGACTCAGCGAGTGTGCTCTGCCATTTGTGCCTCACAAAAACATGCATGTTTGTCACACAGAGTAAGTAAAAGACCAAACACCCACATAACCAGTCAGTAACCAATTTATTACAGCACATTACCACCTGGATCAAAATGTTTCCCTCTCATAATGAAGAGGTAGAGACAATCAGCTGGTTCGGTTTCATGTTGAAGGTCAACAGATATGAGATGAATAATTTGCAGCTGCTGAATAGTTTCCCTTTCCAAAAGCAGACCATGCATTATCCTTCTTCTGCAGCGTACAGGGTTGGTATATCATAGATGTGGTGGATGATGGGAGTGGGGGAATACACCACAGAGCCCAATGGCCTGTGAAATGTATGGCAGCTGGTGTTTGTGCTGCAGTATCACAGACGCTCCATGCCGACGACCAAAACCAATTCTTCTGGAACCATGTCCATATAATAGGATACATCTGGTCCTGCTTTCTCACTGTCCTCATCACTGGCTCTTCTGACAGAATCTTGCTCATTCAAACCAGATGGGCCAGACAGGAAAGCTGAAAAAGAAGATAAAGGGAAAATTTAGAGCGGTTACCCAGACAACGATATAAGACAGAATGATGAGAAATATGACAGACCGGAAGGAAGAGCAAATGTTCCAATAAAAGAACTTTCTAATTCGATAAAGGCATCGTCACAATTGAGATGGGGACAGAGATCTGAGCTCTGAATTGTTTCAAAGGTTTACCCTGAATTTTAAGGTCTTGTGATTTTGATGGTTTCCTCAAGAAACTGCAACCACTTCATATTTTAATATGTACGCTCCCAGGAAGAACACATTCTTAGGTACTCATTTCTCTTTCAGCAGTTTGATCCGATAAGCTCAGCATCCTTTCAGCACATTCCTATTGGTAGCCGTTACAGTCAGAATGAACTATTCATGGGCCATAACTTGGGCCTGTCTAATGAGCTCTCTCTTTCTGCCACATCACTCATCCCTACAGTGATGAAAGAGTTCTCAGTCCATTACAGGGACCTGCAGGAAAGAAGACATATTTTTCAGGCGAGACTTTAGTACACCTCTGAATGACTGCTCTAAAAACATCTAAGCAGGTCCACTTTATACTCTAAAATGACTGTGGATGTTTTACTTTTGGTGTTGAGCATTGATTTCAAATACATTCCCTTTTTTGTTGTTGTTTTTGCCATGACTGTGGTAAGCATTACTTCACAATGGTTTTCTCAATGTGATTCTTTTTATATTCATTTATTTTCAAAGCTGCACTGTGTCCTTCCAGGGATGTAGAACTTGTTGGAGTGGTTAAATATTGAATTAAAGAATTACAAATGTCTTTTTTTTCCTTCCAGATGTGTAAGTTATTTTCACTATTAACAGATTGCATTGCTAATGCTAATTATCTGCTGAAGATTATTATTGATTTTATTTAAGGGTTTGTTATAGAACAAATAGCATGGCATCCAGATACTCAAATAGGCCCATTAAGGATTTAGGTCACTGAATTAATGGTTACACAACATGAATGTATGAATTTTTTTTTATGTCTCACATTATTATTTTGTTATCGTCATTTTTTGCTATAACCATCATGTGAGACTATATATTTCTTCTCAGTCTACATATCTGCTTTGTCCAGACTGACCAGTTTTCTCCACCCTGACTCATCTTTCCCATACTGCCCTAGCTCCCGACATTCTCGTTATGTCTCTCCCAGTCCCTGTCGTCACTCTCTGAGCCAGGGTGACCCCCGCTGCAAAGCCAGCAGCAACAATGCATGCCCTGCTATTCCGCTAGCTCAGCAATACTCAAAAGGACCACAAAAAGAAAAACAGAATCATCTCCTTTGGAAAATATTATTGGTCCTGTGCTGAAGTGTACACACGGTCTGCCCCGTACTGTGTACACAAACACAGATGAAGTTTTGCTTTCTTCATGTAAGCAGCTGCTGAATTACAACATCTTTCCTTCTGCATCTGGGTGGGAGGCAGCTTTAGGGAGTGGTGGAGGACTCAGAACAGGAGCTCTGACTTCAGGCTTCTGGATGAATTGAATAATAAAGGGGAGTTCTGCTAAGGGAAGGGCTGGAGCTTTGTGAATACCAGGCATATGGAGTAGGAGAACAGTTACTTATGAAGCTGATTGAGTGTGTCATTAAAGGATTAGAATCACAGAGCTCAGGGGGACAACTGATGATGATGTGGCTAGCCTGCAGCGATGAAGCAAACCCACATCTGGGAGTATTGTGTATTTGACACTCCCCAGTCCTCCTAGTGCTTTGGCTCTTTCTGAAAAGTCAACTGAACTGACCTGATTCACATGTGAATTGTGTATATGCTAAATAACCTTGTATTTGCTGTATAGTAATTTTTTCATGGATATCACTTCACACAAAGAAAGAGCACAGATTAACTTTTGTTTATTGTGAACTCTGTGTATTGTTGACTGTAAAAAATAATAGACAGAGAAAAGGTTTGTTTGGAAAAATGCAACATAACTTGACATTTCTGTGTTCACACACTGAGACACATCCCAGGTCATGAACAAAGCACTTCTCGTCTCATAGCCTGAAACATCAGCAAAGATGGATTCATCCAGAGAAACAGCACTTTGAGTGATGAGTCAGGGCTGAGTGCCCATTTTCTAATGGGATACAGGCTTTAGTGGGAGATGGCTGGAGCTCTGGTGCTTTATAATTTACTCTTTTATTACATGTCATTCTTAACACTAGGCAAAGATTTCATTATCTTAACAAATTCAAAGTTGGAGGTCTAAAACCTTCTCCAGGCTGTTGAGAACTCTTCACCTGTAGGGCACTGGCGTGTTTACATAAACCTCAGCTCAGTACACAGAGTACCAGTTTATAAAAAGGGAAAATGTTTGCAATTGTAATTTAAATGTGCTTTATGGAGAATTAAAGCAAATTATGTTACAGCACTCAAGAAAAGCCAGTGAGCCAAGATCCACATGGACAGAAAGATTTCCTACATTTTCACCAGAAACCCAAGGGAGGCAATTTATACTTTCCATATTCACCACAAATTAAAATGAGTGAGTTTCATCAAAGGCTGGCTTGGTTTTATACAACTCTGAAAATGAAAATCTTCTTTTAACAAGTGTATGGTCTCAGAAACAGAATGTTCATTTGTAAAAGAGTAAAAACACATCATTGGGCCTAATGATCCCAGTAGCGTATCATTAAAGATGAAAGAAATAAACATCTATGAAGTTTAGTAAGAGTTATATATCTAATCAAAGCGTTCGTTTTAAAGTTTAAATCAAACTCAAATTCGTCTTTGAAGAAAACATGAAAAACATGAAGTGTGATAACCATATGACTTTCTAATTTATTTCATCAATGAGTCAGGAGTTGCTGAGTGATTTCTGAAGTAGTGTTGACGAATATCACTCCCACGCTAACATGAGTATATAGGTGTTAATTCTTTCTGCAGTTAACAACGCCAATGTGGTGCTTGTTATGTGTTGTTTACTGCACCAAATGAATGCTTCAGGCTAAACATAAAATAATTTTTGTTTAAGCATTATTACAAATGTTTCACCTACACTGATGAAGAACATGTTGTGAATGTGGTGAAGGTGTTATTTGAATCACAGGCGAGCAGAGGGAGCAATCGGCATTCATTATCTCTTTTCTGGAATTTGCAATTAGTGAGTTTCCGATTAACGAGCTGACAATGATTCATCCGTGTGTACAGTTCTGCTGATGAACAAGCCTCCACAGACGTAAGCCAATCAGAGTGAGGTTCCTTGGTGGCTATATCCCAAGAAGCTTGATTATATTATTCCAGTTTTTTATGTGAGGACATTTACAGGGTTTGTCGTATTTACTGAAGGATTCCGTGGTACAAAATGTATTTTTAGATCATTTAAAATGTAAAAAAAATGAAGTTTCTGAGTGTAGTCATGCAGGATTAATCATCTTTCTGCAAATTACAGCCACACATACACATAATCTTTTATAATAGAATTTTCACATCAACCATCAGACAAGCGAAAATGTATTCTCAGTGATTTCTGTAACTACTGGGATTTTCATGCAAAACAGTCTTTAAAATAGAGCCAGAATGGAGAAATAAACAAAAATAAACATCCAGTGAGCAGCAGTTCTGCAGATGGAAACACCTTGTTGATGAGAGAGGTGAACAAAGAATGACCAGACTGGTTCAAGCTCATAAAAAGACAATAACTCAGATAACCACCCTAATTGTGGTGAGCAGAAAAGCATCTCAGAAAATATAACGCTTCAAACTTTAAGGTGGATCAGCTACAGCAGCAGGAGACCATGCTGTGTTCCACTTCTCTCAGAGAAGAACAAAAAGCTGAAGTGGAGAGACACTCACTAAATCACAACAGTTGTTGTTTCGAATGTCATGGCCTATTTGAGTATTGTTGCTGAGCCTGTGCATCCCTTCATAGCCACAATTTGCCATCTTCTAATGGCTACTTCCAGCATGATAATGCCCCATGTCACAAAGTAAAATTCATCTCAAACTGGTTTCATGAACATATGCAATGGGTTCGGGGTTCTTCAGTGGTCTTTCCAGTCAATGGATCTGAGTCCAGTAGAACATATTTGGGGTGAGGTAGAATGGGAGATATGCAGCATGATAGTGCAACAGAAAAAAATATTTATGAATTTGTGTGCTAATTTGTCAACATGGACCAGAATCTCAAAGAAATGCTTTCAACATCATCTGAAATCCATGGGATGAAGGACTGAGGCTGCTTTGAGAGCAAAGTGAGACTCCACCCAGTATTTGAGTAGTGATCAAATCAATAAAGTGCTCAGTGAGAGTAGATTGCATTCATAAAGCATTACATTTTGTTGTAGTTAAACTGGAGTTCATTTGAAATGAACTCCCCTGGATTAGTGGAGTGTGATATTAATGTAAGCCTCATTTCGTCAATAGATAAAATCTTTATTCGCATAGATTGGGTGTGTGAGCAAACTGTGCAAAAAACTGTTTCTTTACTATTACCTTTCTTAAGCTTAAAGAATCACACCCACACACTCCCTAAATCTCATTCATTTTAGAGGAACTGGGATATGACACACACTTTTTGCTGTTTTATTCCCTCACAGAACCAGCACACATTTATTTCCCATTAACAGCCTCTGTACTCCCAGCATCACAGTGTACTCCTGAGTGTTATGATTTCAGTATGTGCTCTGATTCATTATGCCAAAACCAGTAATGGCTGAGATTTAGTTGTTATTCCTCCTGTTGTGAACAAATCGGAAATGAATTAACCTACTGAGTCTGAATGTCAGCCCAGTGTAGCTAAAAATACAAACCGCACCCATGAGCTCCACGTGAAAGTACTGCATTTCACTGACCAAACTCTGTGTCAATTAACGATTAATGTTAAATTACTTTTCCCTGCGAATACCACAGCCTCTGGTCTGCTGGGACCAGGGCTGAATGAAACCATAAGTGTGTAATTTAGAAGAAGTGTGTACCATGCACCAGTCTTAATATTCACTTTAAAGCTGTCTGATTGTTCTAGATTTCAGATACCTTCCTGTAATAAAGACTTTGAGCAGAGCTGTACAGACAGCATTGCAATATAAACCTCTAAATGTTTGAATCTCAAATGAAATAAGAATTACTCTGCTATGAGTCAGATGTAGAGAGCAGAGAGGTATGGTGCAAACAACAGAGGCATAGATGGGGAAACGTTTTAAGACAATTGCAAATGATTATTCTTGGATGGTTTACATACAGCTCTGATATACAGAAGCTTACTGATTATACAGTGTCGCTTGAAAGTATTTTCAAACAATTTTCACACAAGTCCAAAAAGCAGACAAAGTTAACCCAATCAAACAAATCAGAAAAATATATTATACTTGGTAATTTTTTTTATTCAGGAAAATGTTCCAATATTATATCTCTGTGAGAGGTAAATTTATGTGAACCTCTAGTTTTAGTATTTAATGTTAATGTAGAGTCCATCTTATTTCAGTCAATTGGATGACAATCAGGTCTATGTGTGTGCCCTATTTTATTTAAATAACAAAGATATATCAAAATCTGATATTCAGACGCGTGATATTATAACGTGTGTTTGTGGAAGTGGATCGTGGCAGAAACGGTGGGTGGTCGGGGAGGACTTCAGAAAAAGAGTTATTGTTGCTCATCAGGTTGGTAAAGGTTACAAAATCATCTCTAAAGAATTTAGACTACTAAAATCAATAGGCAGATTCTGTACACATGGAGGAAATTTAAGACCATTGCCATTACCATTACCCTCACCAGAAGTGGTCAATCAACAAGGATCAGGTGAACACTGAACAACCCTTTGTTTCCTTTGGGGAAAGGAAAATACTGAATTCCAGGATAAGAACCTTATACCTTCTGTGAAACATGGTGGTGGTAGTATCATGCATTGGTCCTGTATTGCTGTAACAAAAAAAAATAAATAGGTCATACACAAAGACAACCTCAAGCTCCTAAGTCTGTCTAAGTCTGAGGAACAAAGATAATATCGGAATGGCCAAGTCAAAGTTCTGACTTTAATCCAATAGAAAAATTGAAAACCCACAAAAATCCCAGTGTTGAAGCTGTTGTGTACTGGGGAATAGGATAAAATTTTTCTATGCGGTTGTGCAAGACTAATCAAAAGTTACAAGAAACTGTACTTGCAGTTATTGCTGCACAAAGGCTCACAACAGATACTGAAAGCAAAGGTTTTTATACTTTTGCAAGTCACCAATATGTAATGCTGGATCATTTTTCTTAATAATTAAAGGAATGTTTATAATATTAAGTATAATAAATAATAATTATATACTGTATAAGTATATAATTTTTGGCTCATTTGTTTGATTGTGTTTATTTGTTTACTTTTAGGCCTTTGTTTATTTGTTTACTTTGAAAGTTTGATGTTTTGGGTCACATTTTTGCAGAAATATATAAATTTCTAAAAGGTTCAAGCGACACTGTACAGTATATGTATGAAATTGTTTTTTCATAGTAATTCTACTATAACAATGTTCATAAACAGTCAAGCAAGACATTACAACACATCATTACAGATTATAAATAATATGAAACAAATGCCTCCCTTGCTTTCGTTAATCACACTCTATCGCACACCAGCTACAGTACTATGGTAAGAACCAAGATGATGAATTTTCCCATTTATGTTGTACTATTCATCTTACAAGACATAGGCTTGGGCATGGAGATGTCTAGGAGACAGAAGGTGAAGTGTTGGAGGTTTTACTACAAGAGAAGACACTCACTCACTCTCATTTTCTACCGCTTATCCAAACTACCTCGGGTCACGGGGAGCCTGTGCCTATCTCAGGCGTCATCGGGCATCAAGGCAGCATACACCCTGGACGGAGTGCCAACCCATCGCAGGGCACACACACACACACACACACACACACACTCTCATTCACTCACGCAATCACACACTACGGACAAATTTCCAGAGATGCCAACAAGAGAAGACAGCAATGGGTAAATAAGGTCAGATGTAATTTCTCCATACTAGCATGTTATTGTAATACATTTAAGGGAAAATACACTTCTCCCTTAACTAAATAATCAGGTCTATTAATATCACCACTTCTGCTACTGCCTGGCATGCATGAACACATCATGCATATCAATTTATTTTTATATATCATGTTGTGATTTATCTATATTTTACATATTCCCTCATCCTTCTGAAATGAATTCCTGGCTATGCTATTGGCTAGGATTGAAAGATTCTAAACTCCCTAGCTCTTTCTTTCTCAATCTTGTAGCAGTACTGTCTTATAGTCTGGGATACTATTATTTAAACTTCCTGTTTAAATTGCACACCAATGTTGGGTTGAACGGCTATGAACCTCACTGGGGTTATTGTAATTTAGCTTGGTGACCATACAAGTGACAGCTCAATCTAAAGCTCAAATCAGACGGCCTGCCTTGATATCTGATGAAGACGCGATGGAATCCACATTCTGGTCCCAGGCATGTCTGACACAGTTCTGGAGAAAGCAAGCACTCAAACACAGACTCCCAAAAAAAGAACATATAGTGCAAATTCATGTTCTCGCTGTTTTTGTTAAGGCAAAGGAATATATTAACAGAGATTTATCTCCAGGTTTTTCTAAATTCATCACTGAAGGTGAAACATAATGATAGTTAATGTTTTAAATGGTGCTCATTAACACCGCAGAACACATTCAGCAGTCAAATTCCAAACAGAAATGCTGACATTAACTGTTGAAAGTGCCTGAGTAGTTGCTCTCCATTTATCACAATAAATATGAAAGATTAAAAAAAACAAAAAACAAAAAAAAAAAACAGATTTATTAACGGTAACACTCAATTAGGAATTACAGGATGGCAAATGATTTACTATTATTTGTGTTAGGTTCAGCTCAATCTGGATCTTGGATAATGATGTGACAAGTGTATTTGACTGCTGTGTATTATTTATAAATCAAATGCTCTACTCTAAAGTAGAGAAGGCTAAAGGAGTCAGCAACCATGTCATTTTCATTGTCTATGCACATTTATGTCTGCATGCCAGAATAAAGACCTACGCAGTGTGTTATATAGTCTGGTGCTCCAGCTTGGCATCCTGTTTAGCGCAGACTACAATAACAAGTTTCATAATAATAATAATAAAAAAAAAAAAAAAAAACACCTTCATTTTTTTTTTTAAAACTTAAATTACACTGGAAGGAGAAGGTGTAAAATGTGAACTATATTGAAGACAACAGCATAGTAATTAAATCTCTAAATTCAATATTCAAGGTTTATTTGGTCCTTTGTTTAGGCATCAATGAAAATCCAGTGTTTTATTCCATCTTGTTGCTATTCCTCTCTTTTCCCTCATTCTTGACTGTGCTGGCTCCCCAGCTTTGCCTCCTCTGTGGCAGCTTTAATTAAGAAGAAATGGTTTAATTACCCAGAGGAACAGGCAGGAGGAAACGTGATACAAGAAACAGAGGCTTAAGGTAAATTTCCAGTGGCCTAAGTGGGACAGCAGCCTGAATAGACTTACCCAGGTATAGCGGCCATTTTTACAAGTAGGAGGAATTTTAGACTTTTACACACGAGCCTCCTTCTGCATATAGTGTGACCAATAACGTGCTACTTTTGAATCAGTAGAACTGATGGTGCATTCAGTGCATATCTGAAGATCTCAGTTATTGGTTAACTGGATAACAGGGATTCTAATCATACCTTATGTGAATGTTTACCTAAAATCATAGGTCAGTGAGATTTGCTGGATGGCAGTACAATCTTTACAAAGGCTTGGTCAAGCATTCTAACTATACTTAAATGATTTTTCCCCAAAAAGAGTTGAACTTACTATTTAACCTAGACTTTACCTTTTGTTCATGATCAAAGGTGATCCATCTAACTTATTTCACATGCTAACATGTTAACTGTGCCAGCCTGTGAGGGGTATGCTATCAACACTACTCTATTAACATTTTGTGTTTAAAGCCTTTTGTTTGTAATGAATGAACCTGTTGAGTGGATGTACGCGGCACCACGATGATGGTAACTAAGGCACAGTGGGGTGTGTGATGAGAACAAGCTGTGCCATGGAGTCAATACAGCGATTAATGGAGCTAATTTTCCCCGTAGTTAAAAATCATTTCAGCGAACCTCTGCAACTTCACTCCCCTCTGCTTCTTTATGGATGAAACCTGCTGCACATGAAACATGTTTATACAGACGTACGAAGAATTGAGATTTATGTTTATCTGCAACAGACAACGAGGAAGCAACATTTAAGAGAAATCTGGGACCGAGAGCAGTTTTCCAAGCCTGTGATGCAAAATGAGACAAAATCACTAAACTAAAAATGTGGGGATGACAAATGATATGGAGGTGGAAATAAAACGCACAACGTGCAAACATATACAAAAGATCATGACTCATGAAAGTATGTTCGATTGTCTTTATTGATCAGTGAAATGAATTATGAAATGATACAGCACAAAAACATGGCTTGGTGATGCCAGAATGAAACAAAAATATATAAGAAGAAAGTAGAAAAGGCTTTGGTATCTAGCTGTTCCTCTTAATGTTTAAATCTGGTGTGTAACTGGTACGTAATGAGTATGAATGTATAATAGTACAGGTTTAGGTAAAGTCATGAGAATGAACATGAACTGAGAATATTAAGACGCAAGAATTGCAGAAGCAACAGGATGGTCTGCAAACCTGAAGTGTACGAAATACGGACATGAACGGCACGCTGCCACAGAACACCGCATATATCTGCATCATTAAACATGAATTAGTGTGCAAACTGATAATAAAGCTGCTTCGAAACAAAGGTTTCCTTAAGGATTTCAATATTAAATCTGGTAACTGTGATTCATCAATACACCAACATACAAATAAGGATTAGTGTTAAAATAAAGTGGATTAATTCCTGCTTAGGTCACAGTCACACAAATGTAAATCCGCACTGAATTAAAAAATAGAATAGCACCACAAGATTACGTTGCCAGTGTAGGTCAAATTAGCACCAATTCTCATCTTCCCTAACAAAGCAGGAACAGGGGGTTTCCCACGTCTACAAGCTTAGCAACAGCACTGGTTAGGTGTGAGGTGAAAACAGTAACATGCCAAAGGCCCAGGTTTGAGTGTACATTTACAGTTATTTTTTTTTTTTTTTGTACAGCTCCTGAAAGGTTTCAACTTTTTAAACTGCAGACTCAAATTGGACCTAAACTTGTCAGAATAAACTAAAATGAGCTCTCTGTATAAAGCAGCTAGTCTGTTCATGTTAATCGTTTATTATTCTAATTCAATCTAAACCTATTCTTCTAATAAACATGTCAGTTTTCTCTAAACCTTTAGGAAAGATGGAGCTTCATACACACACAGCTTCATGCATACACACATGCACAACAACAGCAACAGTTGGGTAAGAATGAATGAGCACAAAACAATAAAAATAAGATCATAGCAAGGCAGTTAAAGAAAGACGGTTTGCATTTTGCTTTAGGCGTTTAAAAAAGTGCATATGTATGAGCAAAAAGCATAAAGCCATTTGTGTTATACTAATCAATTTATTTTTCTGTCAGGACTCTTCCCTCGTCCCATTTGGAATCTTACATATAGTTGTCTCATTTGTTTTAAAACAAATATAAAAGAAAACATCAGCATGATACAGACCCAGATTCAAACTATGCTTGCCAAAGAGCAACAACATGTTTGTCAGTTTCTGTCAGTTAGAATGAATTAGTAACAAATCAAGATATTTCTTATGACCAGTATCAGCCAAAAATAAGAATTCCTGATGACTGCTCAGCTCTTTTGAGTACCACTTGTACCTTGAGGTTGAGACCATTTGTATTTTTTCTTCTTTACTGTACCAAGAATATAAGAAAACAAATAAAAAGACAATTGCAAGCAAGGTACTGTATATTTAGGAGTTTCAGAACAAGTCCTTCCAATGCAATAGGCTGAGTTCAAGTTGCATGCCGCGAGGCGTATTAACAGTTCTGGTTCCGTTCAAATCTATTTTTTTTAACCTACCATGAACGTATGATTTATTTCTTTTCTTTCATCCTCTGTAGTCAGGCAGAGGAGACAAACGCGGACGTTAATGCTCGTATGCACAAGCAGTGTCCTGAGATGCTCTTGTCCATGTGCAGTGTGTGCCAAGGCTTTGGGATATCAACACCACCCACTCTAACAAGGCAGTCCAGAAGAGCTGACACACTCTCTGCTGACTGCAAGTTCTTTTCAGAGAGGAGCACCAGCACTCCCGGCTCTGTTGCAGGGCAGGTAAACAGGAACAAACTAGTTATTCTCCGAAGCGCTATCTGACTGATATACTGACAATAGCACATCAGAGAGTAGCATTAATACATTAGCTGATGTAATGACTAGAATCTTTCCCTTTTCTCCCACTGACATATTTCACTTTAAGTGCACACTACTGCTTGTTCCTGATCCAGTGACTTGGCAAAACCGTGCAGTGGCAAAACTGGTTAACGAAAAGAAGGACAAAGGTAGCAACGCAACAGACACCAACCACTGGCTTGCTGACAAAGCAAAGCTCAAAAAAGACCAAACAAGAAAAACATGATCTACAATTAAGGCTGTTAAAAATATTGCAGAATATTTTGGCCCCTGTTTATTGAGACAGACTGCCAGAACAGTCATGAGTTACCTACTTCTTATCGCTTTAAGTTTAGGAGCAGGGAGGAAAAAAGAAAAGAAAGCATTAACAAAATAACAATAATAATAATAATATAAAATCCTTTTTGGAGAGAAAACTTTATTTGGTTTGGACTCTCTTTTGCAGGAGTGCTTAAAGGGAATTACTGTAAATATATCTGGTTCAAAGTAGTGTATATGAATCAAAGCCAAAACAAAAAAAACCAAAACAAAAAAAAAACCAAAAAGGTAAACGCTTAAGATGAATTTGTGAATTCAAGTAACTTATGATTTTTTACTATTCTTTTTTCTCTCAATCACACGTGCAGTTGCGAGTAAAACCTAGGGCTATAGCAATCAGCTTTTTCCCCACTTAAAACAGTTAAGACCTGATTTGACGCAGGACGTTGCAATGCACCATGGGAGTCTGATCTGAAACCCTCCCTAGTCTTAAAGCAGGTGCGCTGAGCTGTAGGGAAAGGAAATGAGAGTAAGGATGATGCACCCTTCCTCTCCTGGAGGGGGGAGGGGGGGTGGATTTAGGCAAAGGCCCTCTCTGCTCCTCAGAGAAATGGAGCGAGACGGAGGGAGATCAAGTCAGGGCCGTACGCAGGTTTAAGGTGGCTTGTACCACCACGGCATCTGCCAGGGGGGAATGGGAGTAAAGGGGCTGGCCTTGGCAGGGCTCTGTCTCACACCCACTCCTGCATGGAGCGCTTGCAGTACAGTATGTGGCGTGGTGTGCCCTTTTTCTTGAACTGAAAGATGGTGTAGAGCAGCACCAGCAGGCACAGTGCCAGGATGCAGGGGATGACAATGGCGATGGCTTTCACTGTGCTGGCCTCATTGTCCAACTTGATGACGATGTCCACATCCTCGGTGGGAAAGTGTTCAGGGTCGATGGGCATCAGATCACAGCCCATGAAGTCCTTGAGGATGGAGCGAGGGTAGCCGGGCTCCACCCGCAGCCTCTGATTGTTGAACTTCCAGTACTCTTTATCTTTGTAGAAGTATGTGAAACCTGCAAAACATTCACAGACATTATGTCACGTCAGGATAAAGTCTATCCTTGATGGATGACTTACTAATAATAGCAATATGATCTGCATTTCGTTCTGAGCCACACAAACGTGATAAGATTTTAGTTTGTCCTCTGGATAACTTTAGCCTACTAGCCTATATTCCTCTAACCATTGTGCGTGAAGAAGCAAGAGTGCTTCTAAAGGTCCCTGGTGAATAAAGTAAACGTTAGCTTATGACATCCTCAGCAGGACAATCTGGCTGTACTCGTCCTTTTTCTCCACATGCATTATTCATCTACTGTAAGTTCCCTAAGAAAAGGGAGGAAAACAGTGGCAGAGCCAAAAAAAACTGGAGCCACCGGAGTCCTGCTGATTGAGGGGACAGTGGAGTGTGTGAGGCAGGTGAAAATCACTGTGGCAGTGAAGTGAGGTGGGAGAGAGCAGAGTCCCTAAAATATTCAACCTGGGATATCAATCTGGCTCAGTTCAACCCGAGGCAGAGCTCAGGAGGGAGCAACCATGGAAGAATATTCAAAACTTTTTTAACTTCCCAGAAAATGTCCAGTTTTCTTGGCATGTCAGTGAAACATTTGTGAGTGTGTTACTTTGACTACAGAGAAGACATTTTTTCAAAACATTACGCATTTCTATACTCTGTTACCTGCTTGAATAGGAGTGTTTTTAAAGTATATATTTTACACAAGAACGCTGGTGCTCATGCTGCAGATTAAGAGTTACCATTTTGACAGGAATGTGAAGTGTGTTTAATTTGAAATGTGAGTTAGGGATTGAAGGGCATGAGAGAAAACCACTGCAGAACACTGAATGCTCATAATGCTAGTATAGCTGGTGAGAATAGTTGCTATTACCACCTAAGCCTTTGCTGGGTGGCAATAATGGTTTAAAATGAGGGTAAATTTTCTTTTCCGAGGCATCCGGGTGATATGCAGGGCCAGTGGTTGAATGAAAGCCAGTGACTGCATTGAGTGTGCTCAAGCAAATGATTTCCCTGGAATATAGATTCACCCTTCATGCTTTGATGAATGCTGGAGCTATTGTGCAGATCTGGCAGGCAAAGATGAGGACAGATGGCATGCATGTGACTCTCAAACTGTACACCTCTAGCAATAAGCTTGGCCAATGAGACTTACAACGCCCACTATCGTCAGCCAATAAGAAGAAGTAAAAAAAGGAGAACAAAAATTCTCTCCTGTGGTTCCTTTAAGCTGTGCAGTTGGAAAGAATGAAAGCAGGACAGCAAATACAAGGCTCGACACTGTGCTGAACACCAGCGAAAAGCTAAAAGAGACACTATAGTAGGTTGTTGGCTAAATATATTTAGCAGCAATTAGTGAAGTGAACAGTCTGTACCATTAGATTTGTCCACAAAGGCACCCTGAGGAGAATCTGGAACACCTTTCCACACCGCAATAGACTTTGGGTATCCAGGATCCATAGTCCGCATATCCTCATTGTATCTCCAATATCTACATGGAAACAATTAGTGCACAGAAATGTGGTCATACTCAAACCACACACGCGCGCACACGCATTCAAACAGCAGATCTGTAGATTAAGATATCAGAAACACAAACACATACAGACCTGTCTCCTTTGAAGAAATAGGTCTTGGCTACGTCTTCCCACCAGACGGCAGTCTCAATACTCTGCGCTGGCATGCCGTTCCCAAACATGGAGATGTCCTTTGGGTAGCCGGGCTGGAGTATAGTGTCCTTGAACACCCAGAACTGCTTTCCTACACAAGTAAAAAGCACAATTTTTATAAATACTATTATGTACGACTACTAGTACTGTACGTGGAACTGGGGAGACAGTTTGTTAGCCAAATGAGAGCGCTGCAGTTCAGATCTTACCACAGCACACACCCATTAAACACTGGATGTCAATTACCAGCTCTTTCTTGATTTACAGTTATACAGACCCTCTGAAAAATTCCATCCTTGTGCACATATAATGTTTTCAAATCAATGATCAGTGTAATGGTTTATTTTGTAGGTCCTGCCATTATAGTAATTCATTTTCTTTTAGGGTCAGCAAACCAGTGAAGCACAATACTGGCAAAACAGCCTGCTTGGCACGATCGCTACTGATATGAAATTACTTGTATCTCTGTTATGTTATGATAAACATTTCTTTCTCTTCAAAGGCCATTTCATTTCACACCTCAGGCTGGACTGTTTACTTTTAATTACAAAAAATGTTGCCTTGCCCGGCTCGTTTTACGGCACCCTCCAGTTCATACTCATTAAAACATGCACTTTTAAATATCAGGGGTTCTGAAAAAGGCTGCAGAGGAAGTTCATTTCTTCCTGTAAGAATAAGAGTTACTAACATTTCTTTAGAAAAAAGGGCTTTTTGTGGCCCACTAGTGACCAAACAGCATGAAAAGGTATCAGTGCTTTTGT